>NC_057804.1:1472409-1485874 GCF_018294505.1 Triticum aestivum
CACGCCCCAGCCATGGCCGACGCCATCGCCGCCACCCCCTCGCCGTAGCCACGCCCTCCGTCCACCCCACGCCGTGCCACCATGTCCAGGAGCTTCGCCGCTGTCCACTTCATCGAGCTAGCCGAGCCCCGTGTGCTCGAGCGGCCCGAGACCACCGCACCGACCTCGCCCGAGCTCACCGTCGCCGGAGATCCCTTTCAACGCCGTCGCTGCCTCAGCTCGTCCCCGACCCCGCCGGTGGCCTCTACGGGAGCGCTGTGAGCCTAGCTACTCCTCCGACCCTCTCTCTCTCATTCCCGAGCCGTGTAGCCACCGCACGAGGATCACACGCCCGCGCCGTCGCGGACCTCGTCGCCGACGTACCTCCGGCCACACTCCGGCCACAAGATGGTGTCCATCTTGCTCACCGAGTCCCACAGCACCTAGCTAGCCACTCCACGAGCCTCACCGACCCCTCTAGCGCCAAGTTCATCCTCGACCGAACCCCGGTGGCCGCCAAAGTCGTCGCCGGCGCCAACTCCGACCACCCCGACCCCAACGGACTCCGCCAAGAGCTGCGGTTTGTCCTCAGCTCCACTCCGGTGGTCTCCGCGGTCCATTTGGTGGCCGAAATGGCCAAAACCACTCCCGCCGCCGCGTCGGGCTCGCCGGCGGCTAAACGCCGGCAGCCGACTTTGACTTTGACCACGGGTGGGCCCTGGTTGACTCTCCTGAGTCAATGACAGGTGGGGCCCAGCCCTGCTAATTATACAGGATTAGTTTTAATTAAATCTTAATTAAATTAATCACCCTGACATGCGGGACCCACTGTCAGGTTTGACCCAGACCTGTTACGTTGACCTGCTGACGTCACACTGATGTCAGGCTGACGCAGTAATTGATTTTCTGGATTTAAATTAAATCAGGAAATTCCAGAATATTATTTAAACTTCAAAAATTCATAACTTTTATTCTGTAACTCCAAATTGGACAAATTATATATGAAAAATGATCAGAAAAATCCAATCTATCCATCTGTACTATTTTCATGCATGATCAAACAAGTTAAATTGATGTTTTAAGCAGAACAAGGAAAAGCACTTTAAAAGACCATATTTGAATTTGAAATTTGAATCCTTGATTCAAATTTGTTCAAACCCCTCTGATTCTAGTTGCATTAGCCCAACACACTCATATTGCCATGATTCATGCATGCATCATATTGTTGCACATTGTTTGGTGATGCTTGTGTATCGATGTCCTTTGCGACAGGTTCTGCCACCGAGGAGTACCGTGATTACCCTAACGAAGAACCATATCAGTGCATCGAACCATCAGGCAAGCAACCAACCATTTGATCATATCGATACAATCCCATGTTCTCGCTCCTGCTCTCTTTTACTGCATTAAGACAACGCGATTCAAACTGCTGTGTGCTACGGTAGTTGAACCCATTTCCTCTGCATGACCTGTCATTGCCACAGTAACTAGATGAAACCCACTAGCATGTGTAGGAGTTGATTGAGCCCTATGTATGTGTTGTTCCTACCTTGCTATGCCTGCTACGCTTAGAGTCGTGTCAGGTCTGGTTCATCTGGGTGATGGGCTAGAGTGAAATGATTATGTCGGTAATGAGAGTGGTGTGGTGAACACGATTTGGTAAAGGTATCGATGAGAGGCCATGTAGGAGTACATGGTGGGTTGTTTCATTGAAGCCGACCTTAAGCACTGAGATCTGTATGTGTGATTTAAGAATCAGCTACTACCATGCATTGGGCCCGAAACCAATGGACCCTCTCGACTTCTTATTCACCCTAGTTCTCCGTCCAGGAGTTGCAAGTAGTTTCTGGTGTTTGTAGCCTACTGGAGGCCGTGGACAGCACTGACCGTAGGGGTGGGCTGTGATGCGGTAGGTACGTGGCACGGTGTACCGAATACCCGTTAGGTATCTCGGGAACCCTGTTCACATCGTTCGGGGCCGTATGGGAAACCTCGGCCGGACTCCCTGCGGATGGAACCTGAATAGGCGATAAACCTGGACTAGAGGCTTAAGTGTTTAGGTAGGTCGTGGTCTACACCCACGTCGGCTTTCGCTTGAAGTCTGCCGAGCACATGTCGTGTGCAGACGCTAAGTGGTGGAAACATGTATGAAGGAGTACACCCCTGCAGGGTTAACATGATCTATTCGAATAGCCGCGTCCGCGGTAAAGGACTACTTGGTTGCCTATACAGTTCATAGACAAGTAAATGGAAACTACTAAAAGCCTCAAGATAAGTGTGAGTGCCGAGGATGGCTCTTCCGTAGGAAGACGGAGGTGGATCCTCGGTAGTGTATTGAAGTGGTGAGTAGTGGACTCGTGTGCGCAAAACCATTTCAGTTGGAGTATCGTAGAATAGCTTAGCCAAGAGTCAAAGCTGGCTTGCTGCAATAACTCCACCAACCCTTCTTGATAATATGCATGTATGTAGGATCTGATGTAAGTCTTGCTGAGTACCTTTGTACTCATGTTGCTATAATCTACATTTTTACAGAAGACGCTGCAACCCCTTCTGATGGGTTCTATGTAGACGTTGACATCAACGAGTAGGCTAAAGACCCAGGTGGTGACCCTGAGCTTGTGAAGGACCACGTAGTATAGAAGGCTTTCCAAGCCTCTTTTATTTTGCTAGTTGTCTGTACTCAGACAAGTTACTTCCGCTGTTGGTTTGTATGACTGTATGACTTGTATGTCGGGTCGTGAGACCCGTACCTTTGTGTATGTTATGTATGGCTCCCTGAGCCTTAAATAAAGTACTTGTGTCATAGAGTCATGTTGTGATGCTTCGTTGTATTTGCACATATCGGGCATATTGTGTGTATGATTGAAATGCTTGGTATGTGTGGGATCTGACTATCTAGTTGTTTATCTTTAGTAGCCTCTCTTACCGGGAAATGTCTCCTAGTGTTACCGCTGAGCCATGGTAGCTTGCTACTGCTCTGGATCACTTAGGCTGGCCGGCATGTGTCCTTCTTCGTTCCTGTGTCTGTCCCTTCGGGGAAATGTCACGCTTTGAGTACCGGAGTCCTGTTAGCCCGCTACAGCCCGGTTTACCGGAGTCCTGCTAGCCCAGTGCTACAGCCCGGACCCACTTGCTGATGACCGACACGTTCGAAGCTGGGTCATGGATGCCTGTCCCTGTAAGTCTGTGCCACTTTGTCGAGAACTTCTCCAAGGTTGCTAAACCTCTAACCGAACTCCTCAAGAAAGATAAAAATTTCGAATGGACTCCACAATGTGAGCACAATTTTCAGGAACTGAAAAGACGCCTGACCTCTGCTCCCGTGCTGGTACCGCCAGACTTCTCCAAGGACTTTGTTATCTACTGCGACGCCTCGCGACAAGGACTAGGTTGCATTCTTATGCAAGATCGACACGTAATTGCTTACGCTTCACGGCAATTGCACCCACATGAGGAGAATTATCCTACTCATGATCTAGAGCTTGCAGCCGTAGTCTATGCACTTAAGACCTGGCGACATTACCTCCTCGGTAATCGTTGCGAAATATTCACTGATCACCAAAGTCTGAAGTACATTTTCACCCAACCGGATTTGAATCTCAGGCAGAGACGTTGGGTTGAATTGATCACAGACTTCGACTTAGGAATAACCTACACCCCAGGGAAAGCCAACGTCATGGCTGATGCGCTAAGTCGTAAATCTTATTGTAACAACCTGATGTTACAACAAAGTCAACCGTTTCTCCATGAGGAATTTCGGAAACTTAACCTTCACATTGTACCTCAAGGTTTTCTTTCCACCTTGGTGGCAAAACCTGCCCTTACGGATCAAATTATCAAAGCACAGAAGGTAGATCCGGGAATCTCCCGCATCAAGAGGAACATTCAGAAAGGAATTGCGGATTGTTTCTCCATTAATGATCAAGGAGTCGTATACTTCGGGAATCGATTAGTAGTTCCCAAAGTGCGCAACCTAAGGCGATTAATCCTTAAGGAAGCTCATGAATCTCCTCTCACTATTCATCCCGGTAGTACTAAAATGTATCAGGACCTACGCCAGAGGTTCTGGTGGACTAGGATGAAGAGAGAAATTGCTCAGTATATTGCAAATTGCGACGTCTGTCGTCGTGTAAAAGCAGAGCATCAACGGCCTGCTGGCACTCTTCAACCCTTAGCTATTCCTGAATGGAAATGGGATAAAATTAGTATGGATTTCATTACCGGTTTTCCCAGGACCAAGAGAGGGAATAATGCTATTTTCGTCGTGGTCGATCGTCTTTCCAAGGTAGCCCATTTCCTACCTGTTCGTGAGAGTATAACCGCTAGTCAGCTGGCAGATTTGTACATCTCCCGAATAGTGTCTCTCCATGGTGTTCCTTTGGAAATTAACTCGGATCGAGGAAGTCTTTTCACCTCTCGATTTTGGGAAAGTTTCCAAAATGCTATGGGAACCCGTCTCTCCTTTAGCACCGCTTTCCACCCTCAGTCGAGTGATCAAGTGGAACGCGTCAACCAAATTCTAGAAGACATGCTTCGAGCCTCTGTTATCTCTTCCGGAATGGACTGGGAGAAGTGCCTTCCATTTGCCGAATTCGCCTACAACAACAGCTATCAATCTAGCTTGGGTAAAGCCCCTTTTGAAGTTCTCTATGGACGACGATGTCGAACACCCCTTAACTGGTCAGAGACCGGGGAAAGACAATTCTTTGGCCCGGATATGATTCAGGAAGCAGAAGAACAAGTTCGTATCGTTCGTGAAAAGTTGAAAACAGCCCAATCTCGTCAAAAGAGTCAATATGACCGAAAACATAGGGCTATGACTTTCGAAGTTGACGAGAAGGCTTATCTTCGGGTCACCCCTCTGAAGGGAACCCATCGTTTCGGTATCAAAGGCAAATTGGCTCCTCGTTACATTGGACCTTTTCGCATTCTCGCCAAACGAGGAGAAGTTGCCTACCAGTTGGAACTACCTCCACACCTCTCCAGAGTTCACGATGTCTTCCACGTCTCTCAACTCAGGTGTTGCTTCTCGGATCCTATCCGTGGAGTGGACCACGAAAAGCTTGATCTCCAAGATGATCTTACATACCGAGAGTACCCCATTCGTATCCTCGATCAGGCCGAACGTACCATGCGACGTCATAATATCAAGTTTCTCAAGGTTCAATGGTCGCACCATTCTGAGGATGAAGCAACTTGGGAAAGGGAGGATCGTCTTCGACTTGAATATCCCGCCTTCTTCCCGGAGGAACCCAAATCTCGGGACGAGATTCTTTTGAGTGGGGGTGAGTTGTCACACCCTAGCTAGTCATGCATTAGAGTGTTGCATCATGTTTACTCTTTCATCACAAACTTGAAATGGGGATGACAGAACCCCCAGTCCCCTCTGAAACCAACTAGGGTTACTAAAATAATTTTTCAATGAACCTGAAATGCCCTTCTAAAATGCCCATCATTTTTGCCTTGGTTCAGAACCTCTGCCAAAAGTGGTGCACATTTTCCTAGGCCATCCTAGGGTTTTTGAATTAAATCATAAATATTTGGATTTGGGCATTTAAAATAATATAAAATATTTAAATGCTCAAATATCTCCAAACTAAAATGTTTCATGTTGGAAATAATCCAACTATGGGCCAGGAATAGTTTGGTGATTTTTGAAGTTGCCTAGGTATTTTATTAAATTCAACAAAGTTGCAGATATATTAAATAAAAAACAGAAACAGAAAAAAGGGGGAAACTTACCTGTCGCCCACCAGCCAGCCCACCTGGCCGGCCCAGCCCGGCCACCGCTCCAGCGAGCTGCTTGGCTTGCCAGGCAGGCAGCCAAGGTGCTCGGCGGCGGCACCGCAGCTCGCCACGCAGCTGCTCGCCGCCTCGCCGCCTCCCTCGCCCGGCTAACGCCGTGAACCGGCCTCCCTCTCTCCCCCGAACCCCCCAGACACCCCCTCTCCTCTCCAGCTCCTCCCCCTCGCACGCCCCAGCCATGGCCGACGCCACCGTCGCCGCACCACCGTCGTAGCCGTGCTCCCCGTCGTCTCCACGCCGCGCCACCCTGTCCAGAAGCTCCGCCGTCCTCTACTCCTTCGAGCTAGCCGAGCCCCGAGCGCTCGCGTGCCTCGAAGCCGCCGCACCGACCTCGCCCGAGCTCGCCGTCGCCGGAGATCCCTTTCAACGCCGTCGCTGCCTCAGCTCGTCCCCGACCCCGCCGGTGGCCTCTACGGGAGCGCTGTGAGCCTAGCTACTCCCCCGACCCTCTCTCTCTCATTCCCGAGCCGTGTAGCCACCGCACGAGGATCACACGCCCGCACCGTCGCGGACCTCGTCGCCGACGTGCTTCCGGCCACACTCCGGCCACAAGATGGTGTCCATCTTGCTCACCGAGTCCCACAGCACCTAGCTAGCCACTCCACGAGCCTCACCGACCCCTCTAGCGCCAAGTTCATCCTCGACCGAACCCCGATGGCCGCCAAAGTCGTCGCCGGCGCCAACTCCGGCCACCCCGACCCCAACGGGCTCCGCCAAGAGCTGCGGGTTGTCCTCAGCTCCACTCCGGTGGCCTCCGCGGTCCATTTGGTGGCCGAAATGGCCAAAACCACTCCCGCTGCCGCGTCGGGCTCGCCGGCGGCTAAACGCCGGCAGCCGACTTTGACTTTGACCACGGGTGGGCCCTGGTTGACTCCCCTGAGTCAATGACAGGTGGGGCCCAGCCCTGTTAATTAAACAGGATTAGTTTTAATTAAGTTTTAATTAAAATAATCACCCTGACATGCGGGACCCACTGTCAGGTTTGACCCAGACCTGTTCCGTTGACCTGCTGACGTCACACTGACGTCAGGCTGACGCAGTAATTGATTTTCTGGATTTAAATTAAATCAGGAAATTCCAGAATATTATTTAAACTTCAAAAATTCATAACTTTTATTCTGTAACTCCAAATTGGACAAATTATATATGAAAAATGATCAGAAAAATCCAATCTATCCATCTGTACTATTTTCATGCATGATCAAACAAGTTAAATTGATGTTTTAAGCAGAACAAGGAAAAGCACTTAAAGAGGCCATGTTTGAGTTTGAAATTTGAATCTTTGATTCAAATTTGTTCAAACCCTTCTGGTTTTAGTTGCATTAGCCAACACACTCATATTGCCATGTTTCATGCATGCATCATATTGTTGCACATTGTTTGGTGATGGTTGTGTATCGGTGTCCTTTGCGACAGGTTCTGCCCCCGAGGAGTACCGTGATTACCCTAACGAAGAACCTTATCAGTGCATCGAACCATCAGGCAAGCAACCAACCATTTGATCATATCGATACAATCCCATGTTCTCGCTCCTGCTCTCTTTTACTGCATTAAGACAACGCAATTCAAACTGCTGTGTGCTACGGTAGTTGAACCCATTTCCTCTGCATGACCTGTCATTGCCACAGTAACTAGATGAAACCCACTAGCATGTGTAGGAGTTGATTGAGCCCTATGTATGTGTTGTTCCTACCTTGCTATGCCTGCTATGCTTAGAGTCGTGTCAGGTCTGGTTCATCTGGGTGATGGGCTAGAGTGAAATGATTATGTCGGTAATAAGAGTGGTGTGGTGAACACGATTTGGTAAAGGTATCGATGAGAGGCCATGTAGGAGTACATGGTGGGTTGTTTCATTGAAGCCGACCTTAAGCACTGAGATCTGTATGTGTGATTTAAGAATCAGCTACTACCATGCATTGGGCCTGAAACCAATGGACCCTCTCGGCTTCTTATTCACCCTAGTTCTCCGTCCAGGAGTTGCAAGTAGTTTCTGGTGTTTGTAGCCTACTGGAGGCCGTGGACAGCGCTGACCGTAGGGGTGGGCTGTGATGCGGTAGGTACGTGGCACGGTGTACCGAATACCCGTTAGGTATCTCGGGAACCCTGTTCACATCGTTCGGGGCCGTATGGGAAACCTCGGCCGGACTCCCTGCGGATGGAACCCGAATAGGCGATAAACCTGGACTGGAGGCTTAGGTGATTAGGTAGGTCGTGGCCGACACCCACGTTGGGCTTCCGCTTGAAGGTTGCCGAGTACATGTCGTGTAAGCGACGGTAAGTGGTGAGAGCGTGTATGAAGAAGTACACCCCTGCAGGGTTAACATGATCTATTCGAATAGCCGCGTCCGCGGTAAAGGACTACTTGGTTGCCTATACAGTTCATAGACAAGTAAATGGAAACTGTTAAAAGCCTCAAGATAAGTGTGAGTGCCGAGGATGGCTCTTCCGTAGGAAGACGGAGGTGGATCCTCGGTAGTGTATTAAAGTGGTGAGTAGTGGACTCGTGTGCGCAAAATCATTTCAGTTGGAGTATCGTAGGATAGCCTAGCCAAGAGTCAAAGCTGGCTTGCTGCAATAACTCCACCAACCCTTCTTGATACTATGCATGTATGTAGGATCTGATGTAAGTCTTGCTGAGTACCTTTGTACTCATGTTGCTATAATCTACATTTTTACAGAAGACGCTGCAACCCCTTCTGATGGGTTCTATGTAGACGTTGACATCAACGAGTAGGCTAAAGACCCAGGTGGTGACCCTGAGCTTGTGGAGGACCACGTAGTATAGTTAGGCTTTCCAAGCCTCTTTTATTTTACTAGTTGTCTGTACTCAGACAAGTTACTTCCGCTGCTGGTTTGTATGACTGTATGACTTGTATGTGGGGTCGTGAGACCCGTACCTTTGTGTATGTTATGTATGGCTCCCTGAGCCTTAAATAAAATACTTGTGTCATAGAGTCATGTTGTGATGCTTCGTTGTATTTGCACATATCGAGCATATTGTGTGTATGATTGAAATGCTTGGTATGTGTGGGATCTGACTATCTAGTTGTTTACCTTTAGTAGCCTCTCTTACCGGGAAATGTCTCCTAGTGTTACCGCTGAGCCATGGTAGCTTGCTACTGCTCTGGAACACTTAGGCTGGCCGGCATGTGTCCTTCTTCGTTCCTGTGTCTGTCCCTTCGGGGAAATGTCACGCTTTGAGTACCGGAGTCCTGTTAGCCCGCTACAGCCCGGTTTACCGGAGTCCTGCTAGCCCAGTGCTACAGCCCGGACCCACTTGCTGATGACCGACACGTTCGAAGCTGGGTCATGGATGCCTGTCCCTGTAAGTCCGTGCCACTTTGGGTTTACGACTAGTCATGTCAGCCCGGGCTCCTTATCATATGGATGCTAGCGACACTATCATATACGTGAGCCAAAAGGCGCAAACGGTCCCGGGAAAAGGTAAGACGACACCCGTGGGGATACCGTGCGTGAGGCCGCAAAGTGATATGAGGTGTTACCGGCTAGATCGATGTGACATCGAGTTGGGGTCCTGACAGCGTTGGCATCAGAGCCGGACTGCCTGTAGGTTCTCCAAGCCAAACTGGTCGATGTTGAGTCTAGAAATTCTTTAGTTATATGTAGGGGAATTGTTTGTGGGTTGGAACGTAAGGCTCTTTTTACTCCTTATACCTTATGACTTTCTGATCTGAGTCAGTCCATTCTTCCACCGGGGGTTAAGGAATTAGGATCTATTCTCTCTATCAGGATCACGTGTTACTAATCAGTAGTACCTTATAGGTTTGATGGATACAAGCCTAGTTCAGATCTACTACCACATTATGTTGTTAGAATGGTTTCAGAACTTTGAGGTGATGATGTTGAGTGTGTACGAAATCCTTTGTCAAATGTCTCAAATCCTTCTTGAGCATTTACAGCTGTTATGCTGCCGAAATTTTGCTAGAAATTCTAATGCCTTTGCATTATGATTGTGCTTTCAGATGGCCACTCGCGACCTCAATCAAGTGGTTCGCCTGACTCGATGTCTAGATGTACCCGGCCATACTGCTAAGTTGGTCAGGGTAATGACTGAGGCTGGATACCGCTGGTATCCCGAGTACACGGTCGAAGAGCAATTCCGAGATTTTAATCAAAGCCAGTATCTCTGCACTGTCAGGATATTTCCATCTTATCCTGGATCCACCGAGCCTCTTCACTGTTCCTATGGACTCGGGGTTACTATTGAGATGGCTGTGCAGGACGCCGCCTACTCTATGATGACCATTATGCGAGTTAGATCTGGGTTATTTCGGGACTCTGATTTCCGGTATATGCCAGGATCACTTCCGGGAGCACAAGGGTATCTCCAGGCTATCTATGCTGACCCCACTCAGGAGGATTCACGGACTCGCACCACTGCTGAGATGCTCGAGGATAAGGACCGTGAAAATCGGGCCTTAAGGTTAGAGCTCTTCAATACCCGTGCTGACCACTGGGCCACGTTAACTCGGTTCGCACCGGCGGTGCAAGCTGGATATTCAGATATGCGCGATCTCTATCCTGTGAGATCTGCTCTGCCGGACGTGATGGTTTGGCGTGATGTAGGAGGCATCACCCCACCCCGCGGCCCCCGTAGGCCACCGTTTGTTGGTCCAAGGCCTCATCCTAGCCCCTATGGTCCACAAGCTCCGCGAGACCGTCTGTTTCCGGATGATCATGTTGAACTTCCAGGCTATGGAGGTGACTTCTACGAGGACTACTACGGATCGGTCTGAGTTAGTGGTAGTATCACTAGTTCGCACTAGCTGTGTCGTCTATCGTCCCGCGTGACTCGTGGGATATGACTTAGCTTGTACTCTTCCGGAGGTGTAGAAAAGTAATGTATAGGAGTTTGGAATGCCTCCGATGAGATGTAATCCTTTTTCACCGTAATAGTACTTTGTTTGGTCTTGTACTAAACCCTGTATGGTGTGTATGATGATGGAATAAAAGAAGCAGTTTCTGTATCTACCATGTCATACAGATGATCATCTTGCATTCCGACTTATTCCCTACATTATGTATCCTATGTCGGAATTTTACCATCCTGACTAAATCATTGTCTTGGTTACCTAGGATGGTCAACACGCGCGCTAACCCTGCTTCCCAAGAGCAGGCCGAAGGCAGTGAAGCCAGGGATGCAAATCTGCCTCATCCCCCTTCACTAGCCGAGGTTATGATGGAAGCTAAGAGAAACAAGCGGGAGACCAACCATTTGTTGGAGCGTATTGAACAGAATACAACACACCATCAGAGGGCTAACGTGGTGTCACTCAGTGATTTTATCAAATTGCATCCACCCACGTTCCACCACTCCGTCGAGCCTCTCGACGCTGATGATTGGCTTCGCAGTATCTCTCACAAGCTGCGTTCCGCGCTAGTAGCTGAGGTTGACAAGGTCACCTTTGCTGCATATCATCTTGAAGGCCCCGCCAGTCTATGGTGGGAAAATTATGGAGCTATGCGGCCAGCGGGCCATGTCACTACTTGGGCTGAGTTCAGCGAGGCTTTCTGTGAACATCACATTTCGGAGGGTCTCATGGACCGTAAACGTGAAGAATTTTGCAGTTTCACCCAAGGCCGACTTTCTGTGGATGCCTATAGCAGGGAGTTTGGTAATCTCGCCCGATATGCAACTGAGGAAGTGTCTACTGACGCCAAGAAGCAAGCAAGGTTCCGTAAGGGCCTTAGTCCTGAGCTTCGCCGTGACCTCCGTCTGCATGAGTGCACATCTTTTCAGAAACTTGTCAACAAAGCCATCAGTGCTGAAACTGGTCAGACTGACTATGACGCAACACGCAAGCATGGCCGTGATATGGGTTCCTCATCCGGTGCTGGTCCTCAGAAGCGCCGCGTGTGGGTGCCCAACACCGCCCTGCCACCCAGGTTCACACCGAGGCCATCTTTCCAGGCGCCTCGCCCCGTTCAACAGTCTGCTCCAGCCAGGCCCTATGGGGGTCCAACCAATAATGCTCCTCCACGTACCAATTCTGTGACTTGTTTCAAATGTGGGGAATCTGGTCACTATATGCGTGAGTGCCCCCAGACCAACCCCAATCAATCTGCTAAAGCTGTTGGCCGTGGCAAGCCGACAGGAAAAATATTCCACGCCAAGCCGGTCACCGCTTCACGTGGCCATGTCAACTGTATCTCTGCCGAAGAAGCTCAAGAGGATCCCAACGTCGTTCTCGGTACGCTTCTTGTTAATTGCCACCCGGCATCTGTTCTTTTCGATACAGGAGCCTCTCATTCTTTTATATCTGAAAACTATGCTCGCTTGCATAACGTCGCATTCGGTGATATGCCAACCTCTATGGTAATTCAAACTCCGGGATCCAAATGGCAAACTTCTAGAGTAAGCCATGGAAATGAAATCCAAGTCGACAGACTTGTTTTCCTCGCGTCTTTGATAGCCCTTAAATCTTCAGATATTAATATCATTCTGGGTATGGACTGGATGTCAGCTCATCAAGCCAAAATTGATTGCTTCTCTAGGACTGTTCAACTCACCCATCCTTCGGGGAAGATAGTCAATGTCTTGACCCGAATAGCCAAGCGACAATTATATTCTCTTAATGCCAGCCCTTTGCCAGACCTTGAGGACGTGCCGGTAGTCTGTGACTTCCCGGATGTCTTTCCAGAGGAATTGCCAGGTGTTCCACCTGACAGGGATGTTGAGTTCGTAATAGACCTCATCCCCGGAACCGTTCCGATTGCTAGAAGACCCTATAAGATGGCACCCCTAGAACTAGCCGAGCTTAAGAAACAACTCGATGAATCCTTGAAAAAGGGTTTCATTCGCCCTAGTTCATCTCCGTGGGCTTGCCCCGTCCTATTCGTTAAGAAGAAGGATGGTACGGACCGGATGGTTGTAGATTACCGACCTGTCAATTTGGTCACAATCAAGAACAAATACCCGCTTCCCAGGATCAACGACCTGTATGATCAGCTCGCTGGATCCTCAGTCTTCTCCAAGATGGATTTGAGGTTGGGCTACCATCAAATCAAAATCAGAAACGGGGACATTCCTAAAACGGCCTTTGTTACTCGTTATGGCCAATACGAGTACACCGTCATGTCCTTCGGTTTAACCAACGCTCCAGCCACCTTTTCTCGGTTAATGAACTCAATCTTCATGGAGTATTTGGATAAATTCGTCATAGTTTATCTCGATGATATACTCATCTACTCCAAGAACGAGGAAGAACATGCCGAACATTTAAGGCTAGTGTTGAAGAAACTTCGAGAGCATCGCGTTTATGCCAAATTTTGGCCATTTCGTGGACTATAACTCTCCGTATTGTGGTCCCGGAGTGATTTTCCATGATTAACGAACCCCGGGATGCGTTTACGTGTTAGTCATCAACACTCGCAGCTTTGTCCGATTCTGGCCCGTTTCGTGGACTATTACTCACTGTTTTGCATTGGGGTCCCGGAGTGATTTCCACAATTAACGAACCCGAGGTGCGTTTACGTGTCGGTCATCAACACTCATAGTTTTGGCCGATTCAGGCCTGTTTCATGGACTATTACTCACTATTTGGGGTCCCGGAGTGTTTTTCCACGATTAATAAACCCCGGGGTGCGTTTACGTGTCGGTCATCAGCAGTCACAGTTTTGGCCATTTGTGGCCCGTTTCGTGGACTATTACTCACTGTTT
>NC_057804.1:1486071-1486846 GCF_018294505.1 Triticum aestivum
GGTTGTCGAACCCCGAGGTGCGCTTATGTGTCGGTCATCAACACTCATAGTTTTGGCCGATTCTGGCCGTATCATGGACTATTACTCACTGTTTTGGGGGTCCCGGTGTGATTTCCTCGATTAATGAACCCCGAGGTGCGTTATCGTGTCGGTCATCAACACTCACAGTTTTGGCTGATTTTGGCCCGTTTCATGGACTATCACTCACTGTTTTGGGGTCCCGAAGCGATATCCATGGTTGTCGAACCCCAAGGTGCGCTTACGTGTCTGTCATCATCACTCACAGTTTTGGCCGATTCTTGCCGTTTTGTGGACTATAACTCACTGTATTGTGGTCCCGGAGTGATTTCCGTGATTAATGAACCCCGGGATGTGTTTACATGTCAGTCGTCAACACTTGCAGCTTTGGCCAATTCTGGCCCGTTTCATGGACTATTACTCATTGTTTTGGGGTCCCGGAGTGATTTCAACGATTAACGAACCCCGCGATGCGTTTACGTGTCGGCCATCAGCACTCACAGTTTTGGCCGATTCTTGCCTGTTTCATGGACTATTACTCACTACTTTGGGGCCCCGGAGTATTTTCCACGATAAACGAACCCCAAGGTGCGCTTACGTGTCGGTCATCATCACTCATAGTTTTGGTCGATTCTGGCCCGTTTCGTGGACTATTACTCACCGTTTTGGGGGTCCCTGAGTGATTTCATCGATTAATGAACCCCGAGGTGCGTTTACGTGTCGGCCATCAACACTCATAGTTTTGGCTGATTCTGGT
>NC_057804.1:1486958-1490065 GCF_018294505.1 Triticum aestivum
TCATGTACTATTACTCACTGTTTTGTGTCCCGGAGTGATTTCCAAGATTAAGGAACCCCGGGGTGCTCCACGATTAACGAACCCTGGGGTGCGTTTACGTGTCGGTCATCATCACTCATAGTTTTGGCCGATTCTGGCCCGTTTCGTTGAGAATTACTCACAGTTTTGGGGTCCCGGAGTGATTTTCGCGATTAACGAACCCCCAGTGCGCGTTTACATGTCGATCATCAACACTCACAGCTTTGGTCAATTCTGGCCCTTTTTGTGGACTATTACTCACTGTTTTGGGGTCCCGGAGTGATTTCCAAGATTTATGAACCCAGGGGTGCTCCACGATTAACTTCCCAGGGTGCATTTATGTGTTGGTCATCAACACTCACAATTCTGGCCCGTTTCTTCGACTATTACTCACTATTTTGGGGTCCCGGAGTGATTTCCATGATTAACGAACCCCATGGTGCGTTTACGTGTCAGCCGTCAACACTCACAGTTTTGGCCGATTCTGGCCCATTTTGTGGACTATTACTCACTGTATTGGGGGTCCGCGAGTGATTTCCTTGATTAATGAACCCCGTTGTGCGTTTACATGTCGGTTATCATCACTCATAGTTTTGGCTGATTCTAGTCCGTTTCATAGACTATGACTCACCGTTTTGGGGTCACGAATCGATAGCCATGGTTTTCGAACCCCAAGGTGCGCTTATGTGTCGGTCATCAACACTCACAGTTTTGGCCGATTCTGGCCTGTTTCGTGGACTATTACTCACCATTTTGGGGTCCCAAAGCGATTTCCATGGTTGTCGAACCCCAAGTGTGCTTACATGCTGGTCGTCAAGACTGACAGTTTGGGCCAATTCTGACCCGTTTCGTGGACTATTAATACATTTTGGGGTCCCGAAGTGATTTCCACAATTGACGAACCCCGGGGTGCGTTTACGTGTCGGTCATCAACACTCGCGGTTTTTATCGATTCTGGCCCATTTCGTGGACTGTTGCTCACTATTTTCGGGTCCCAAAGTGATTTCCATGGTTGTCGAACCGCAAGGTGCGTTTACGTGTCCGCCATCAACACTCATAGTTTTGGCCAATTCTGAACCGTTTCATTGACTATTACTCACCGTTTTTGGGCCCCAAAGCAATTTCCATGGTTGTTGAACCCCATGGTGTGCTTACGTGTCGGTCATCAACACTTATAGCTTTAGTCGATTCTGGCCCGTTTCATGGACTACTACTCACTATTTTGGGGTCCCGGAGTGATTTCCTAGATTAACGAACCCCGGGGTTCGTTTACGTATCGGTCATCGACACTCGCGGTTTTTAACGATTCTGGCCCGTTTCGTGGACTATTAATCACCGTTTTCGGGTCCCAAAGTGATTTCCATGGTTGTCGAACCACAAGGTGCGTTTACGTGTCCGCCATCAACACTCATAGTTTTGGACAATTCTGAATCGTTTCATGAACTATTACTCACCGTTTTTGCGTCCCAAAGCGATTTCCATGGTTTTCGAACCCAAGCTGTGCTTATGTGTCCGTCATAAACCATCTCAGCTTGGGCCGATTCTGGCCCGTTTCTTGGACTATTAGTCACTATTTTGGGGTCCCGGAGTGATTTCCAAGATTAACGGACCCTAGGGAGCGCTTACGTGTCGGTTATCAACACTTGCAGTTTCGTGGACTATAACTCAATGTTTTGGGGTCCCGGAGTGATTTCCATGATTTACGAACCCTGGGTGTGTTTACGTGTCGGTTATCAGCACTCACAGTTTTGGCCGATTCTGGCCCGTTTCATGGACTATTACTCACTGTTTTGGGGTCTCGCAGAGATTTCCATGACTAACGAACCCCGGGGTGCTCCACGATTAACGAACCCCGGGGTGCGTTTACGTGTCGGTCATCAACACTCACAGTTTTGGCCGAGTCTAGCCCGTTTCTTGGACTATTACTCACTGTTTTGGGTTCCCGGAGTGATTTCCACGATTAACAAACCCCAAGGTGCGTTTACGTGTCGGTCATCAACACTCACAGTTTTGGCCGATTTTGGCCTGTTTCGTGGACTATTACTCAACATTTTGGGGGTCCTGGAGTGATTTCCTCGATTAATGAACCCCGAGGTGCAGTTATGTGTCGATCATCAACACTCATAGTTTTGACCAATTCTGGCCCGTTTCGTGGACTATCACACATTGTTTTGGGGTCCCGAAGTGATATCCATGGTTGTCGAACACCAAGGTGCGCCTACGTGTCGGTTGTCAACACTCATAGTTGTGGCCGATTCTGGGTCCCTGAGTGATTTCCACGATTAACGAACACTGGGGTGCGTTTACGTGTCGGTCATCGACACTCACAGTTTTGCCCGATCTGGCCCATTTCATGGTCTATTACTCACTGTTTTGGGGTCCCGGAGTGTTTTCCACGATTAATGAACCCCGGGGTGCATTTACGTGTCGGTCATCAGCACACACAGTTTTGGCCGATTCTGGCCCGTTTCATGGACTATTGGTCACTGTTTGGGGGTCCCGAAGTGATTTCCACGTTTAAAGAACCCCGAGGTGCATTTATGTGTCAGTCATCAACACTAACAATTTTGGCTGATTTTGGCCCATTTCGTGGACTATCACTCATTGTTTTGGGGTCCCGAAGCTATATCCATGGTTGTCGAACCCCAAGGTGCGCTTATGTGTCAGTCATCATCAATCACAGTTTTGGCCGATTTTGGCCGTTTCATGGACTATAACTCACTGTATTGTGGTCCCGGTGTGATTTCCATGATTGACCAACCCCGGTATGCGTTTACGTGTCAGTCATCAACACTCGAAGCTTTGGCCGATTCTGGCCCGTTTCGTGGACTATTACTCATTGTTTTGGGGTCCCGGAGTGCTTTCCACGATTAACGAACTCCGGGGTGCGTTTACGGGTCGGTCATCAGCACTCACAGTTTTGGCCGATTCTGGCCTGTTTCATGGACTATTACTCACTATTTTGGGGTCCCGGAGTGTTTTCCACGATTAACGAACCCCGGGGTGCGTTTACGTTTTGGTCATCAGCACTCCTTGTTCTGGCCGATTCTGGCCCGTTTCGTGGACTATTACTCACTGTTTTGGGGTCC
>NC_057804.1:1490379-1491048 GCF_018294505.1 Triticum aestivum
CATAGTTTTGGCCGATTCTGGTCCGTTTCGTGGACTATCACTCACTGTTTTGGGGTCCCAGAGTGATTTCCACGATTAACAAACCCTGGGGTGCGTTTATGTGTCGGTCATCAACACTCACAATTTTGCCCGATTCTAGCCCGTTTCGTGGTCAATTACTCACTGTTTTGGGTTCTGAGTGATTTCCACGATTAATGAACCCGAGGTGCGTTTACGTGTCGGTCATCAACACTCACAGTTTTGGCTGATTTTGGCCAGTTTCATGGACTATCACTCACTATTTTGGGGTCCCGAAGCGATATCCATGGTTGTCGAACCACAAGGTGCGCTTACGTGTCGGTCATCATCACTCACAGTTTTGGCCGATTCTGGCCGTTTCGTGGACTATAACTCATCGTATTGTGGTCCCGTAGTGATTTCCATGATTAACGAACCCCGGGATGCGTTTGCGTGTCAGTCATCAACACTCGCAGCTTTGGCCAATTCTGGCCCGTTTCATGGACTATTACTCACTATTTTGGGGTCTCGGAGTGATTTCCACGATTAACGAACCCCGCGGTGCGTTTACATGCCGGTCATCAGCACCCACAGTTTCGGCCGATTCTGCCTGTTTCATGGACTATTATTCACTACTTTGGGGTCCCAGAGTGTTTTCCCCGATTAACGAAC
>NC_057804.1:1493182-1493929 GCF_018294505.1 Triticum aestivum
CCGAGTCTGGCCATTTCTTGGACTATTACTCACTGGTTTGGGGTCCTGGAGTGATTTCCATGATTAACGAACCCCAGGGTGCGTTTACGTGTCGGTCATCAACACTCACAGTTTTGGCCGATTCTGGCCCGTATCATAGACTATTACTCACTGTTTTCGGGGTCCCGGAGTGATTTCCTCGATTAACAGACCCCGAGGTGCGTTTACGTGTCAGTCATCAACACTCATAGTTTTCGCCGATTTTGGTCCGTTTCATGGTCTATTACTCACTGTTTTGGGGTCCCAGAGTGATTTCCATGATTAATGAACCCCGAGGTGCGTTTACGTATCGGTCATCAACACTCACAGTTTTGGCTGATTTTGGCCCATTTCATGGACTAGCACTCATTGTTTTGGGGTCCTGAAGCGATATCCATGGTTGCCGAACCCCAAGGTGCGCTTACGTGTCGGTCATCACCACCCATAGTTTCGGCCAATTATGGCCGTTTCGTGGACTGTAACTCACTGTATTGTGGTCCCGGAGTGATTTCCATGATTAACGAACACCAGGATGCCTTTACCTGTTAGTCATCAACACTCATAGCTTTGGCCAATTTTGTCCCGTTTCGTGGACTATTACTCACTGTTTTGGGGTCCCGGAGTGATTTCCACGATTAACGAACCCCGGGGCGCTCCACGATTAACGAACCCCGGTGTGGTTTTACGTGTCGGTCATCAACACTCACAGCTTTGGCCGAGTCTGGCCCG
>NC_057804.1:1496244-1496594 GCF_018294505.1 Triticum aestivum
TTTCTTGGACTATTACTCACTGTTTTGGGGTCCCGGAGTGATTTCCATGATTAACAAACCCTGGGGTGCGTTTACGTGTCGGTCATCAACACTCACAGTTTTGGCTCATTCTGGCCCGTTTCATGGTCTATTACTCACTGTTTTGGGGTCCCAGAGTGATTTCCACGATTAATGATCCCCGAGGTGCGTTTACGTATCGGTCATCAACACTCACAGTTTTGGTTGATTTTGGCCCGTTTCATGGACTATCACGCATTGTTTTGGGGTCCCGAAGCGATATCCATGGTTGTCGAACCCCAAGGTGTGCTTACGTGTCGGTCATCATCACTCACAGTTTTGGCTGATTCGGG
>NC_057804.1:1496858-1497388 GCF_018294505.1 Triticum aestivum
CGTTTCGTGGACTATAACTCACTGTATTGTGGTCCCGAAGTGATTTCCATGATTAATGGACACCGGGATGCGTTTACGTGTCAGTCATCCAAACTCGTAGCTTTGGCCGATTCTGTCCCATTTCGTGGACTATTACTCACTGTTTTGGGGGTCCCGGAGTGATTTCCTCGATTAATGGACCCCAAGGTGCGTTTACGTGTCGGTCATCAACACTCATAGTTTTGGCCGAGTCTGGCCCGTTTCTTGGACTATTACTCACTGTTTTGTGGTCCCGGAGTGATTTCCACGATTAATGAATCCTGAGGTGCATTTATGCATCGGTCATCAACACTCATAGTTTTGGCTGATTTTGGCCCGTTTCGTGGACTCTCACTCATTGTTTTTGTGTCCCGAAGCGATATCCATGGTTGTCGAACCCCAAGGTGCGCTTACATGTCGGTCATCATCAGTCACAGTTTTGGCCGATTCTGGCCGTTTCGTGGACTATAACTCACTGTATTGTGGTCCCGGCGTGATTTCCATGATTAACG
>NC_057804.1:1497850-1499303 GCF_018294505.1 Triticum aestivum
ACTGTTTTGGGGTCCCGGAGTGATTTCCACGATTAACGAACCCCGGGATGCGTTTATGTGTCTATCATCAATACTCATAGTTTTGGCCGAGTCTGGCCGTTTCTTGGACTATTACTCACTGTTTTGGGGTCCCGGAGTGATTTCCATGATTAACAAACCCTGGGGTGCGTTTACGTGTCGGTCATCAACACTCACAGTTTTGGCTCATTCTGGCCCGTTTCATGGTCTATTACTCACTGTTTTGGGGTCCCAGAGTGATTTCCACGATTAATGATCCCCGAGGTGCGTTTACGTATCGGTCATCAACACTCACAGTTTTGGTTGATTTTGGCCCGTTTCATGGACTATCACGCATTGTTTTGGGGTCCCGAAGCGATATCCATGGTTGTCGAACCCCAAGGTGTGCTTACGTGTCGGTCATCATCACTCACAGTTTTGGCTGATTCGGGTCGTTTCGTGGACTATAACTCACTGTATTGTGGTCCCGAAGTGATTTCCATGATTAATGGACACCGGGATGCGTTTACGTGTCAGTCATCCAAACTCGTAGCTTTGGCCGATTCTGTCCCATTTCGTGGACTATTACTCACTGTTTTGGGGGTCCCGGAGTGATTTCCTCGATTAATGGACCCCAAGGTGCGTTTACGTGTCGGTCATCAACACTCATAGTTTTGGCCGAGTCTGGCCCGTTTCTTGGACTATTACTCACTGTTTTGTGGTCCCGGAGTGATTTCCACGATTAATGAATCCTGAGGTGCATTTATGCATCGGCCATCAACACTCATAGTTTTGGCTGATTTTGGCCCGTTTCGTGGACTCTCACTCATTGTTTTGGGGTTCTGAAGGGATATCCATGGTTGTCGAACCCCAAGGTGCGCTTACGTGTCGGTCATCATCACTCACAGTTTTGGCCGATTCTGGCGTTTCGTGGACTATAACTCACTGTGTTGTGGTCCCGGCATGATTTCCATGATTAACGAACCCCGGAATGCGTTTACGTGTCAGTCAACAACACTTGCAGCGTTCGCCGATTCTGGCCCGTTTGGTGGACTATTACTCACTATTTTGGGGTGCCGGAGTGATTTGCACGATTAACGAACCACGGGTGCATTTACGTGTCGGTCATTAGCACTCATAGTTTTGGCCGATTATGGCCTGTTTCATGGACTATTACTCACTATTTTGGGGTCCCGGAGTGTTTTCCACGATTAACGAACCCCGGGGTGCATTTACGTGTCGGTTATCAGCACTCATAGTTTTGGCCGATTCTGGCCCGTTTCATGGACTATTACTCACTGTTTTGTGGTCCCGAAGTGATTTCCATGATTAACAAACCCCAGGGTGCGTTTACGTGTCGGTCATCAACACTCACAGTTTTGGCCGATTTTCTGGCCCGTATCCTGGACTATTACTCACCGTTTTGGGGGTCCCAGAGTGATTTCCTCGATTAACG
>NC_057804.1:1499475-1503076 GCF_018294505.1 Triticum aestivum
CACTCTTTTGGGGTCCCGTAGTGATTTCCACGATTAACAAACCCTGGGGGTGCGTTTACGTGTCGGTCATCAACACTCACAATTTTGGCCGATTCTGGCGCATTTCGTGGTCTATTACTCACTGTTTTGGGGTCCCAGAGTGATTTCCACGATTAATGAACCCCAAGGTGCGTTTACGTGTCGGTCATCAACACTCATAGTTTTTGCTGATTTTGGCCCGTTTCATGGACTATCACTCATTGTTTTGGGGTCCCGAAGCGATATCCATGGTTGTCGAACCCCAAGGTGGGCTTACGTGTCGGTCATCATCACTCATAGTTTTGGCCAATTCTGGCCGTTTCATGGACTATAACTCACTGTATTGTGGTCCGGGAGTGATTTCCATGATTAACAAACACCGGGATGCGTTTACTGTCAGTCATCAACACTCGTAGCTTTGGCCGATCATGTCCCAATTTGTGGACTATTACTCAATGTTTTGGGGTCTCGGAGTGATTTTCACGATTAACGAACCCCGGGGTGCTCCACGATTAACGAACCCTCGGATGCGTTTACGTGTCGGTCATCAGCACTCACAGTTTTGGCTGATTTTGGCCCGTTTTGTGGACTATTACTCACCGTTTTGGGGGTCCTGGAGTGATTTCCTCGATTAATGAACCCCGAGGTGCGTTTACGTGTCGGTCCCTGAACTTAGCTGGTTAATGTGTTCGGTATTGATGACGCGGTCCGAGCTTGATGCGGGACAAGGTTCTATCCCCGAGCCGGTCCCGAGGTGGCAGAGCAAAGAGCCCGGCACTCCGAAGTGGTGACATAGCACGGTCAATGCAGAACGGCAGGGTGATGCGGAAATCCCCGGCATGGGGTAATGAAGTGTTGACGAAGCCCCCCGTCCAGCCGAGGTGACGCTAAAGGATATAGTCCGGCTGGATCATTTTCCTGTGCACAAAAAATAGTGCAAATCGGAGATAATAGTAATAATAATAAAAATAAAAAAATTTTCGTTGCATAACAAATAATTTATGCAAAGTGAGTAATAAAAGAAATATGGCCTGACGCCGAAGTCAATGTTGATGCAGGGCGGCGGCGTGATGCGGTAAAGGCATGGCAAGGCCTTAATTCACAGGTCGGTTCGAGTTCCGGATGCGGCGTTCGCCAGACAATGTATGGAAACTGATCGAACCACCATGCGACCATCGTTAATGCGGCCACCATTTGATAGACCTGCGTACATATGACGGACAAACCAGAGTAATAATTCATTGGGAAAAATGAACCCTAGCAAGCAAAAAATACTAGGATTAATAGCACCTGGCTTATTTGTTGTAGCAATCCAAAGAAAGGTGATTCCCAAAATTGGGACTCGATCGGCACACCTATCGCCTGATGGGCGATAAAGCAACAGCATGGCGATGCTGGCAAAGGTTGGCTCGCCGAGGCAAAGCCCTCTGTCCAGCTAACGTGACGGAGCTGGTCGGCCAGCGACGCCGAAGTCTCCGGAGTAGGTTGATGAAGAGATGATGAAGCCCCTGGTCCAGCGATGTAGGTCGTGACGTGGTCGATGCCGGCTTGATGAAGTGATCGTGTGGCGATGCAGGTGCGCCCGCTCCGTGTTATCCGTGGGGCAGTGATGTTAGTGAAGATTTATCCTTCACGATGAAGAACTATTGTTCGGCTGGCCGAGATGATGATCCGAAGAGATTGAGCTCGGCTCAACAAAGGGACGACGTGTCTAACGCAGGTCGGCGCGACGGTGAAGTTCGTATTGCAAGAATACTTTTAATCCTACTGGGATGTATTTGAGAATAAAACACAACACCCCTTACGAAAACTTCCTTCAAAAAGGATGTCCGAGATCCCGTTCATAAATAAGATGAATTCGGGTCGGATTCGTTGTCGCGCAGAAAACAGATCAAAAAGTGATGCACTAATCGGAAATTGCCCAGAGTTTGGACGGTCGGATCGAGCTGAATTTTTGGCAGGTGGTAGATATGGGAATTCCGTAGCAAATCAACGGTTGGATCCTCCAAAGGACATCCGAGCTAGATGCTGGATACCACGCCCTAAACTCGTCCGGATTCTCGTCCAGATTCAACAGGGCTCCGGTATATCGGAGATTGCCGGAGATTCCTCCATCGGAACTCGACGAAATTTTTGCAGGTTTTTTGTAGACTTAATTCCGCATAATTCCACCGAATTAATCGTTTAAGCGACACTCGAGGAGGCGGTGGCGGCGGATACAAGTTTGCTGTCCAGAAAAACAGCACGGTCGCCTGAGGGCAATGTTGACGTTGAGCCCCCGAGCTCCATGGATGACTCCTCCATGATCTTGATAGAGATCGGAGTTGGTGTTTGATGAAGGCCTTCATCTGAACATGACGATCGGAGGTAGGGCGCAGTCCTCGGTCAAGCCAAGGTGACCAGTCGAGCTGGTGACAAAGAAGCCGACATCGCAGTCGACCTGCTGTCGAGCCATTGATCCTTTCGCCGATCACACAGCGGAACTCTCAATGAAAGCACCAATGTCGGTGTCAAAACCGGCGGATCTCGGGTAGGGGGTCCCAAGCAGTGCGTCTTAGGATCAATGGTAACAGGAGGCAAGGGACATGATGTTTTACCCAGGTTCGGGCCCTCTTGATGGAGGTAAAACCCTACATCCTGCTTGACTAATATTGATGATGTGGGTATTACAAGAGTAGATCTACCACGAGATCAAGGAGGCTAAACCCTAGAAGCTAGCCTATGGTATGATTGTGGCTTTCTATGTCTATCGACTAGCCTGGCCCCGGTTTATATAATGCCCAGAGGCCTAGGATAACAAGAGTCCTAGCCGAATACGCCGGTGGGGGAGGAGTCCTTGTCTTGATCGCCAAGTCTTGTTGATTCTTCCTTGTATGCGGCAGCTGTCCGGACTGGCCCATGAGTATACGGCCATGGGGGTCCTCGGCCCAATCCAACTGATCAGGAGATGATGCATTGAGTACCCCTAGTCCAGGACACCGTCAGTCATCAACACTCATAGTTTCGGCCAATTCTGGCCCATTTTGTGGACTATCACACATTGTTTTGGGGTCCTGAAGTGATATCCATGGTGCGCTTACGTGTCGGTCATCAACACTCCTAGTTTTGGCCGATTCTGGCCCATTTCATGGACTATTACTCACTGTTTTTGGGTCCCGGAGTGATTTCCACGATTAACGAACCCCCGGATGTGTTTATGTGTCGGTCATCAACACTCACAGTTTTGGCCGAGTCTGGCCCTTTCTTGGACTATTACTCACTGTTTTGGGGTCCCGGAGTGATTTCCATGATTAACGAACTCCAGCGTGCATTTACGTGTCGGTCATCAACACTCATACTTTTGACTGATTTTAGCCCGTTTCACGGATTATCACTCATTGTTTTGGGGTCCCGAAGCGATATCCATGGTTGTCGAACCCCAAGGTGCGCTTACATGTCGGTCATCATCACTCACAGTTTTGGCCGATTCAGGCTGTTTCATGGACTATAACTCACTCTATTGTGGTCCCAGAGTGATTTCCATGATTAACGGACACCGGGATGCGTTTACATGTCAGTCATCAACACTCGTAGCTTTGGCCGA
>NC_057804.1:1503594-1504399 GCF_018294505.1 Triticum aestivum
ATATCCATGGTTGTCGAACACGAAGGTGCGCTTATGTGTCGGTCATCAACACTCATAGTTTTGGCCGATTCTGGCCCGTTTCATGGACTATTACTCACTGTTTTGTGGTCCCAGAGTGATTTCCACGATTAATGAACCCCGAGGTGCGTTTATGCGTCGGTCATCAACACTCACAGTTTTGGCTGATTTTGGCCCGTTTCGTGGACTCTCACTCATTGTTTTGGGGTCCCGAAGCGATATCCATGGTTGTCGAACCCCAAGGTGCGCTTACGTGTCGGTCATCATCACTCACAGTTTTGGCCGATTCTGGCCGTTTCCTGGACTATAACTCACTGTATTGTGGTCCCGGGGTGTTTTCCATGATTAATGAACCCCGGGATGCGTTTACGTGTCAGTCAACAACACTTGCAGCGTTGGCCGATTCTGGCCCGTTTGGTGGACTATTACTCACTGTTTTGGGGTGCCGGAGTGATTTGCACGATTAACGAACCGCGGGTGCGTTTATGTGTCGGTCATCAGCACTCATAGTTTTGGCCGATTCTGGCCTATTTCATGGACTATTACTCACTATTTTGGGGTCCCGGAGTGTTTTCCACGATTAATGAACCCCGGGGTGCGTTTACGTGTCGGTTATCAGCACTCACAGTTTTGGCCGATTCTGGCCCGTTTCATGGACTATTACTCACTGTTTTGGGGTCCCGGAGTGATTTTCATGATTAACGAACCCCGGGGTGCGTTTACGTGTCGGTCATCAACACTCACAGTTTTGGCCAATTCTGGTCCGTTTCATTGACTATTACTCACC
>NC_057804.1:1504762-1505639 GCF_018294505.1 Triticum aestivum
ACTCACCGTTTTGGGGGTCCCAGAGTGATTTTCTCGATTAACGGACCCCGAGGTGCGTTTATGTGTCGGTCATCAACACTCATAGTTTTGGCTGATTCTGGTCCGTTTTGTGGACTATCACTCACTGTTTTGGGGTCCCGGAGTGATTTCCACGATTAACAAACCCTGGGGTGCGTTTACGTGTCGGTCATCAACACTCACAGTTTTGGCCGATTCTGGCCCATTTCGTGGTCTATTACTTACTGTTTTGGGGTCCCAGAGTGATTTCCACCATTAATGAACCCCGAGGTGCGTTTACGTGTCGGTCATCAACACTCACAGTTTTTCTGATTTTGGCCCGTTTCATGGACTATCACTCATTGTTTTGGGGTCCCGAAGAGATATCAATGGTTGTCGAACCCCAAGGTGCGCTTACATGTCGGTCATCATCACTCACAGTTTTGGCCAATTCTGGCCGTTTCATGGACTATAACTCATTGTATTGTGGTCCCGGAGTGATTTCCATGATTAACAAACACCGGGATGCGTTTACGTGTCAGTCATCAACACTCGTAGCTTTGGCCGATTCTATGCCGTTTTGTGGACTATTACTCACTGTTTTGTTGTCCCGGAGTGATTTCCACTATTAACGAACTCCGGGGCGCTCCACGATTAATGAACCCCGGGATGCGTTTACGTGTCTGTCATCAGCACTCACAGTTTTGGCTGATTTTGGCCCGTTTTGTGGACTATTACTCACCGTTTTGGGGGTCCCGGAGTGATTTCCTCGATTAATGAACCCCGAGGTGCGTTTACGTGTCGGTCATCAACACTCATAGTTTTGGCCAATTCTGGCCCGTTTCGTGGACTATCACACATTGTTTTGGGGTCCCGAAGT
>NC_057804.1:1505711-1506576 GCF_018294505.1 Triticum aestivum
GGTGCGTTTACGTGTCGGTCATCAACACTCACAGTTTTGGCCGATTCTGGCCCATTTCGTGGTCTATTACTTACTGTTTTGGGGTCCCGGAGTGATTTCCACCATTAATAAACCCCGAGGTGCGTTTACGTGTCGGTCATCAACACTCACAGTTTTTCTGATTTTGGCCCGTTTCATGGACTATCACTCATTGTTTTGGGGTCCCGAAGCGATATCAATGGTTGTCGAACCCCAAGGTGCGCTTACATGTCGGTCATCATCACTCACAGTTTTGGCCAATTCTGGCCGTTTCATGGACTATAACTCACTGTATTGTGGTCCCGGAGTGATTTCCATGATTCACGAACACCGGGATGCGTTTACGTGTCAGTCATCAACACTCGTAGCTTTGGCCGATTCTGTGCCGTTTTGTGGACTATTACTCACTGTTTTGGTGTCCCGGAGTGATTTCCACTATTAACGAACCCCGGGGCGCTCCACGATTAATGAACCCCGGGATGCGTTTACGTGTCTGTCATCAGCACTCACAGTTTCGGCTGATTCTAGCCCGTTTTGTGGACTATTACTCACCGTTTTGGTGGTCCCGGAGTGATTTCCTCGATTAATGAAACCCGAGGTGCATTTACGTGTCGGTCATCAACACTCATAGTTTTGGCCAATTCTGGCCCGTTTCGTGGACTATCACACATTGTTTTGGGGTCCCGAAGTGATATCCATGGTGCGCTTACGTGTCGGTCATCAACACTCATAGTTTTGGCCGATTCTGGCCCATTTCATGGACTATTACTCACTATTTTTGGGTCCCAGAGTGATTTCCACGATTAATGAACCCTGGGGTGCGTTTACGTGTCGGTCATCAACACTC
>NC_057804.1:1506853-1507453 GCF_018294505.1 Triticum aestivum
TGGCCAATCCTGGCCCGTTTCGTGGTCTATTACTCACTGTTTTGGGGTCCCGGAGTGATTTCCACGATTAACGAACCCGAAGTTGTGTTTACGTGTCGATCATCAACACTCACAGTTTTGGCTGATTTTGGCCCGTTTCGTGGACTATCATTCATTGTTTTGGGGTCCCGAAGCGATATCCATGGTTGTCGAACCCCAAGGTGCGCTTACATGTCGGTCATCATCACTCACAGTTTTGGCCGATTCTGGCCTTTTCGTGGACTATAACTCACTGTATTGTGGTCCCAGCGTTATTTCCATGATTAACGAACCCCGGGATGCGTTTACGTGTCAGTCATCAACACTCGCAGCGTTGGCAATTCTGGCCCGTTTCGTGGACTATTACTCACTGTTTTGGTGTCCGGAGTGATTTGCACGATTAACGAACCCCGGGGTGCGTTTACGTGTCGGTCATCAGCACTCAAAGTTTTGGCCGATTCTGGCCCGTTTCGTGGACTACCACTCACTATTTAGGGGTCCCGGAGTGATTTCCACGATTAACGAACCCCGGGGTGCGTTTACGTGTCGGTCATCAACACTCACAGTTTTGGTCGAGTTTGG
>NC_057804.1:1510900-1511762 GCF_018294505.1 Triticum aestivum
TGTGTTTTCCACAATTAACAAACCCCGGGGTGCGTTTACGTGTCGGTCATCAGCACTCACAGTTTTGGCCGATTCTGGCCGTTTCGTGGACTATAACTCACTGTATTGTGGTCCCGGAGTGATTTTCATGATTAACGAACCCCGGGATGCGTTTACAAGTTAGTCATCAACACTCGCCGCTTTGGCCGATTCTGGCCCGTTTCATGTAAATATTACTCACTATTTTGGAGTCCCGGAGTGATTTCCACGATTAAGGAAGCCCATGGTGCGTTTACGTGTCGGTCATCAACACTCACAGTTTTGGCCGATTCTGGCCCGTTTCGTGGACTATTACTCACCATTTTGGGGGTCCCGGAGTGATTTCCTCGATTAATGAACCCCGAGGTGCCTTTACGTGTCGGTCATCAATAGTCATAGTTTTGGCTGATTCTGGCCCGTTTCATGGACTATCACACATTGTTTTGGGGTCCCGAAGTGATATCCATGGTTGTCGAAAACCAAGGTGCGCTTACGTCTCGGTCATCAACACTCATAGTTTTGGCCGATTCTGGCCCGTTTCGTGGACTATTACTCACTGTTTTTGGGTCCCGGAGTGATTTCCATGATTAACGAACCCTGGGGTGCGTTTACGTGTCGGTCATCAACACTCACAGTTTTGGCTGATTTTGGCCTGTTTCGTGGACTATCACTCATTGTTTTGGGGTCCCAAAGCGATATCCATGGTTGTCGAACCCCAAGGTGCGCTTACGTGTCGGTCATCATCACTCATAGTTTTGGCCGATTCTGGCCTTTTCGCGGACTATAACTCACTATATTGTGGTCCCAGAGTGATTGACATGATTAACGAACCCATAGATGCGTC
>NC_057804.1:1511772-1512355 GCF_018294505.1 Triticum aestivum
TTGTTTTGGGGTCCCAAAGCGATATCCATGGTTGTCGAACCCCAAGGTACGCTTATGTGTCGGTCATCAACACTCATAGTTTTGGCCGATTCTGGCCGTTTCGTGGACTATAACTCACTGTATTGTGGTCCCGGAGTGATTTCCATGATTAACGAACCCCGGGATGCGTTTACAAGTCAGTCATCAACACTCGCCGCTTTGGCCGATTCTGGCCCGTTTCATGTACTATTACTCACTGTTTTGGGGTCCCGGAGTGATTTCCACGATTAAGGAACCCCAGGTTGCGTTTACGTGTCGGCCATCAACACTCACAGTTTAGGCCGATTCTGGCCCGTTTCGTTTACTATTACTCACCATTTTGGGGGTCCAGAGTGATTTCCTCGATTAATGAACCCCGAGGTGCCTTTACGTGTCGGTCATCAACACTCATAGTTTTGGCTGATTCTGGCCCGTTTCATGGACTATCACACATTGTTTTGGGGTCCCGAAGTGATATCCATGGTTGTCGAACACCAAGGTGCGCTTACGTGTCGGTCATCAACACTCATAGTTTTGGCCGATTCTGGCCCGTTTCGTGGACTAT
>NC_057804.1:1513026-1513934 GCF_018294505.1 Triticum aestivum
ACGATTAATGAACCCTGAGGTGCGTTTACGTGTCAGTCATCAACACTCACAGTTTTGGCTGATTTTGGCCCGTTTCATGGACTATCACTCATTGTTTTGGGGTCCCGAAGCGATATCCATGGTTGTCGAACCCCAAGGTGCGCTTACGTGTCGGTCATCATCACTCACAGTTTTGGCCGATTCTGGCCGTTTCGTGGACAATAACTCATTGTATTGTGGTCCCGGAGTGATTTCCATGATTAACGAACACCAGGATGTGTTTATTTGTCAGTCATCAACACTCGTAGCTTTGGCCGATTCTGTCCCGTTTCATGGACTATTACTCACTGTTTTGGGGTCCCGGGGTGATTTCCACAATTAACGAACCCCGAGGTTCGTTTACGTGTCGGTCATCAGCACTCACAGTGTTGGTCGATTCTGGCCTGTTTCATGTATTATTACTGACTATTTTGGGGTCCCGCAGTGTTTTTCACGATTAATGAACCCCGTGGTGCGTTTACGTGTCGGTCATCAACACTCATAGTTTTCGCTGATTCGGTCCCGTTTCGTGGACTATTAGTCACTGTTTTGGGGTCCCGGAGTGATTTCCACGATTAACGAACCCTGGGGTGCTCCACGATTAACGAACCCGGGGGTGCGTTTACGTGTCTGTCATCAACACTCACAGTTTTGGCCGAGAATGTCCCGTTTCTCTGACTATTACTTACTGTTTTGGGGTCCCAGAGTGATTTCCATGATTAACAAACCCCAGGGTGCGTTTACGTGTCGGTCATCAACACTCACAGTTTTGGTCGATTCTGGCCCGTTTCTTGGACTATTTGTCACTATTTTGGGGCCCCGAAGCGATATCCATGGTTGTCAAACCCCAAGGTGCGCTTACGTGTCGGTCATCAACACTCATAGTTTTG
>NC_057804.1:1514002-1514800 GCF_018294505.1 Triticum aestivum
CTGGCCCGTTTCGTGGACTATTACTCACTGTTTTTGGGCCCCGAAGTGATTTCCACGATTAACGAACCCTAGGGTGCGTTTATGTGTCAGTCATCAACGCTCACAGTTTTGGCCGATTCTGGCCCGTTTTGTGGTCTATTACTCACTGTTTTGGGGTCCCAGAGTGATTTCCACGATTAATGAACCCCGACGTGCGTTAAAGTGTCGGTCATCAACACTCACAGTTTTGGCTGATTTTGGACCGTTTCGTAGACTATCACTCACTATTCTGGGATCCCGAAGCGATATCCATGGTTGTCGAACCCCAAGGTGCACTTAAGTGTCGGTCATCATCACTCACAGTTTTGGGAGATTCTGTCCGTTTCGTGGACTATAACTCACTGCATTGTGGTCCTGGAGTGATTTCCATGACTAACGGACCCCGGGACGCGTTTACTTGTCAGTCATCAACACTCCCAGATTTGGCCGGTTCTGGCCCATTTCGTGTACTATTACTAACAGTTTTGGGGTCCCGGAGTGATTTCCATGATTAACGAACCCCAGGGTACGTTTGCATGTCGGTCATCAACACTCATAGTTTTGGCCGATCCTGGCCCGTTTCGTGGACTATTACTCACCGTTTTGGGGGTCCCGGAGTGATTTCCTCGATTAATGAACCCCGAGGTGCGTTTACGTGCCGGTCATCAACACTCATAGTTTTGGCCGATTCTGGCCCGTTTTGTGGCCTATCACACATTGTTTTGGGGTCCCGAAGTGATATCCATGGTTGTCGAGCACCAAGGTGCGCTTACGTGTCGG
>NC_057804.1:1516601-1517179 GCF_018294505.1 Triticum aestivum
ATTGTTTTGGGGTCCCAAAGCGATATCCATGGTTGTCGAACCCCAAGGTGCGCTTACGTGTCGGTAATCATCACTCATAGTTTTGGCCAATTCTGGCCTTTTCGCGGACTATAACTCACTATATTGTGGTCCCAGAGTGATTGACATGATTAACGAACCCATAGATGCGTCTACGTGTCTGTCATCAACACTCGCAGCTTTGGCCGATTCTGGCCGGTTTATGGACTATCACTCACAGTTTTGGGGTCCCAGAGTGATTTCCACGATTAACGAACCCCGGGGTGCGTTTACGTGTCGGTCATCAGCACTCATAGTTTTGGCCGATTCTAGCCTGTTTCATGGACTATTACTCACAATTTTGGGGTCCCGATGTGTTTTCCATGATTAATGTACCCCGGGGTGCGTTTATGTGTCGGTCATCAGCACTCACAGTTTTGGCCGATTCTGGCCGTTTCGTGGACTATAACTCACTATATTGTGGTCCCGGAGTGATTTCCATGATTAACGAACCCCGGGATGCGTTTACAAGTCAGTCATCAACACTCGCCGCTTTGGCCGATTCTGGCCCATTTCATGTA
>NC_057804.1:1518233-1519371 GCF_018294505.1 Triticum aestivum
ATGCGTTTACAAGTCAGTCATCAACACTCGCCGCTTTGGCCGATTCTGGCCCGTTTCATGTACTATTACTCACTGTTTTGGGGTCCCGGAGTGATTTCCACGATTAAGGAACCCCAGGGTGCGTTTACGTGTCGGTCATCAACACTCACAGTTTTGGCCGATTCTGGCCCGTTTCCTAGACAATTACTCACCATTTTGGGGGTCCCGGAATGATTTCCTCGATTAATGAACCCCGAGGTGCCTTTACGTGTCGGTCATCAACACTCATAGTTTTGGCTGATTCTGGCCCGTTTCATGGACTATCACACATTGTTTTGGGGTCCCGAAGTGATATCCATGGTTGTCGAACACCAAGGTGCGCTTACGTGTCGGTCATCAACACTCATAGTTTTGGCTGATTCTGGCCCGTTTCGTGGACTATTACTCACTATTTTTGGGTCCCGGAGTGATTTCCACGATTAAAGAACCTTGGGGTGCGTTTACGTGTCGGTCACCAACACCCATAGTTTTGGCCAATTCTGGCCCGTTTTGTGGTCTATTACTCAATGTTTTGGGGTCCCGGAGTGATTTGCACGATTAATGAACCCTGAGGTGCGTTTACTTGTCAGCCATCAACACTCACAGTTTTGACAGATTTTGGCCCATTTCATGGACTATCACTCATTGTTTTGGGGTCCCGAAGCGATATCCATGGTTGTCGAACCCCAAGGTGCGCTTACGTATCGGTCATCATCAGTCACAGTTTTGGCCAATTCTGGCCGTTTCGTGGACTATAACTCACTGTATTGTGGTCCCAGAGTGATTTCCGTGATTAACGAACACCGGGATGCGTTTACGTGTCAGTCATCAACACTCGCACCTTTGGCCGATTCTGGCCTGTTTCATGGACTATTACTCACTATTTTGGGGTCCCAGAGTGTTTTCCACGATTAACGAACCCCGGGGTGCGTTTACGTGTCGGTCATCAGCACTCACAGTTTTGGCTGATTCTGGCCCGTTTCGTGGATTATTAGTCACTGTTTGGGGGTCCCGGAGTGATTTCCATGATTAACGAACCCTGAGGTGCTCCACGATTAACGAACCCTAGGGAGCGTTTACATGTCGGTCATCAACACTGATAGTTTTGGCCGAGTCTGGC
>NC_057804.1:1519988-1522276 GCF_018294505.1 Triticum aestivum
GTTTTGGGGTCCCGAAGCGATATCCATGGTCGTCGAACCCCAAGGTGCGCTTACGTGTCTGTCATCAACACTCATAGCTTTGTCCGATTCGGGCCCATATCGTGGACTATTGCTCACTGTTTTTAGGTCCCGGAGTGATTTCCACGATTAATGAACCCCGGGGTGCGTTTACGTGTCGGTCATCAGCACTCACAGTTTTGGCCGATTCTGGCCTGTTTCATGGACTATTACTCACTATTTTGGGGTCCCGGTGTGTTTTCCACGATTAATGAACCCCGGGGTGCGTTTACGTGTCGGCCATCATCACTCACAGTTTTGGTCGATTCTGGCCGTTTCGTGGATCAAAACTCACTGTATTGTGGTCCCGTAGTGATTTCCATATTAACGAACCCCGAGATGCGTTTACAAGTCAGTCATCAACACTCGCCGCTTTGGCCGATTCTGGCCCGTTTCATGTACTATTACTCACTGTTTTGGGGTCCCAGAGTGATTTCCACGATTAAAGAACCCTGAGGTGCGTTTACTTGTCAGTCATCAACACTCACAGTTTTGACAGATTTTGGCCCGTTTCATGGATTATCACTCATTGTTTTGGGGTCCCGAAGCGATATCCATGGTTGTCGAACCCCAAGGTGCGCTTACGTGTCGGTCATCATCACTCACAGTTTTGGCCAATTCTGGCCGTTTCGTGGACTATAACTCACTGTATTGTGGTCCCAGAGTGATTTCCATGATTAACGAACACCGGGATGCGTTTACGTGTCAGTCATCAACACTCGCAGCTTTGGCCGATTCTGGCCTGTTTCATGGACTATTACTCACTATTTTGGGGCCCCGGAGTGTTTTCCACGATTAACGAACCCAGGGGTGCGTTTACGTGTCTGTCATCAGCACTCAGAGTTTTGGCCGATTCTGGCCCATTTCTTGGACTATTAGTCACTGTTTGGGGGTCCCGGAGTGATTTCCATGATTAACGAACCCCGAGGTGCTCCACGATTAACGAACCCCGGGGTGCGTTTACGTGTCGGTCATCAACACTCATAGTTTTGGCCGAGTCTGGCCCGTTTCTCTGACTATTACTCACTGTTTTGGGGTCCCGGAGCGATTTCCACGATTAACGATCCCCAGGGTGCGTTTACGTGTCGGTCATCAATACTCACAGTTTTGGCCGATTCTGGCCCGTTTCGTGGACTATTACTCACTGTTTTGGGGGTCCCAGAGTGATTTCCTCGATTAATGAACCCCGAGGTGCGTTTACATGTCGGTCATCAACACTCATAGTTTTGGCCGATTCTGGCCCGTTTCGTGGACTATCACTCACTGTTTTGGGGTCCCGAAGTGATATCCATGGTCGTCGAACCCCAAGGTGCGCTTACGTGTTGGTCATCAACACTTATAGCTTTGTCCGATTCTGGCCCATTTTGTGGACTATTACTCACTGTTTTTAGGTCCCGGAGTGATTTCCACGATTAACGAACCCCGGGGTGCGTTTACGTGTCGGTCATCAGCACTCACAGTTTTGGCCGATTCTGGCCTGTTTCATGGACTATTACTCACTATTTTGGGGTCCCGGTGTGTTTTCCACGATTAACGAACCCCGGGGTGCGTTTACGTGTCGGTCATCAGCACTCACAGTTTTGGTCGATTCTGGCCGTTTCGTGGATCATAACTAACTGTATTGTGGTCCCGTAGTGATTTCCATATTAACGAACCCCGGGATGCGTTTACAAGTCAGTCATCAACACTCGCCACTTTGGCCGATTCTGGCCCGTTTCATGTACTATTACTCACTGTTTTGGGGTCACGGAGTGATTTCCATGATTAATGAACCCTGAGGTGCGTTTACTTGTCAGTCATCAACACTCACAGTTTTGACAGATTTTGGGCCGTTTCATGGACTATCACTCATTGTTTTGGGGTCCCGAAGCGATATCCATGGTTGTCGAACCCCAAGGGGCACTTACGTGTCGGTCATCATCACTCACAGTTTTGGCCAATTCTGGCCGTTTCGTGGACTATAACTCACTGTATTGTGGTCCCGGAGTGATTTCCATGATTAACGAACACAGGAATGCGTTTACGTGTCAGTCATCAACACTCGCAGCTTTGGCCGATTCTGGCCTGTTTCGTGGATTATTAGTCACTGTTTGGGGGTCCCGGAGTGATTTCCATGATTAACGAACCCCGAGGTGCTCCACGATTAACGAACCCCGGGGTGCGTTTACGTGTCGGTCATCAACACTCATAGTTTTGGCCGAGTCTGGCCCGTTTCTCTGACTATTACTCAC
>NC_057804.1:1522286-1523769 GCF_018294505.1 Triticum aestivum
CGTGGACTATGACTCATTGTTTTGGGGTCCTGAAGCGATATCCATGGTCGTCGAACCCCAAGGTGCGCTTACGTGTCGGTCATCAACACTCATAGCTTTGTTCGATTCTGGCCCATTTCGTGGACTATTACTCACTGTTTTTAGGTCCCGGAGTGATTTCCACGATTAACGAACCCCGGGGTGCATTTAGGTGTCGGTCATCAGCACTCATAGCTTTTTTCGATTCTGGCCCATTTCGTGGACTATTACTCACTATATTGTGGTCCCGGAGTGATTTCCATGATTAACGAACCCCTTGATGCATTTACAAGTTAGTCATCAACACTCGCCACTTTGGCCGATTCTGGCCCGTTTCATGTACTATTACTCACTGTTTTGGGGTCCCGGAGTGATTTCCACGATTAAGGAACCCCAAGGTGCGTTTACGTGTCGGTCATCAACACTCACAGTTTTGGCCGATTCTGGCCCGTTTCTTGGACTATTACTCACCATTTTGGGGGTCCCGGAGTGATTTCCTCGATTAATGAACCCCGAGGTGCCTTTACGTGTCGGTCATCAACACTCATAGTTTTGGCTGATTCTGGCCCGTTTCATGGACTATCACACATTGTTTTGGGGTCCCGAAGTGATACCCATGGTTGTCGAACACCGATATGCGCTTACGTGTCGGTCATCAACACTCATAGTTTTGGCTGATTCTGGCCCGTTTCGTGGACTATTACTCACTGTTTTTGGGTCCCGGAGTGATTTCCACGATTAACGAACCCTGGGGTGCGTTTACGTGTCGGTCATCAACACCCACAGTTTTGGCCAATTCTGGCCCGTTTTGTGGTCTATTACTCAATGTTTTGGGGTCCCGGAGTGATTTCCACGATTAATGAACCCTGAGGTGCGTTTACGTGTCAGTCATCAACACTCACAGTTTTGACTGATTTTGGCCCGTTTCATGGACTATCACTCATTGTTTTGGGGTCCCGAAGCGATATCCATGGTTGTCGAACCCCAAGGTGCGCTTACGTGTCGGTCATCATCACTCACAGTTTTGGCCAATTCTGGCCGTTTCGTGGACTATAACTCACTGTATTGTGGTCACAGAGTGATTTCCATGATTAACGAACACCGGGATGCGTTTACGTGCCAGTCATCAACACTCGCAGCTTTGGCCGATTCTGGCCTGTTTCGTGGACTATTACTCACTATTTTGGGGTCCCGGAGTGTTTTCCACGATTAACGAACCCCGGGGTGCGTTTACGTGTCGGTCATCAGCACTCACAGTTTTGGCCGATTCTGGCCCGTTTCGTGGACTATTAGTCACTGTTTGGGGGTCCCGGAGTGATTTCAATGATTAACGAACCCCGAGGTGCTCCACGATTAACGAACCCCAGGGTGCGTTTACGTGTCGGTCATCAACACTCATAGTTTTGGCCGAGTCTGGCCCGTTTCTCTGACTATTACTCACTGTTTTGGGGTCCCGGAGCGATTT
>NC_057804.1:1523779-1526471 GCF_018294505.1 Triticum aestivum
CATCAATACTCACAGTTTTGGCTGATTGTGGCCCGTTTCATGGACTATTACTCACTGTTTTGGGGGTCCCAGAGTGATTTCCTCGATTAATGAACCTCGAGGTGCGTTTACATGTCGGTCATCAACACTCATAGTTTTGGCCGATTCTGGCCCGTTTCGTGGACTATCACTCACTGTTTTGGGGTCCCGAAGCGATATCCATGGTCGTCGAACCCCAAGGTGCGCTTACGTGTCTGTCATCAACGCTCATAACTTTGTCCGATTCTGGCCCATTTCGTGGACTATTACTCACTGTTTTTAGGTCCCGGAGTGATTTCCACGATTAACGAACCCCGGGGTGCGTTTACGTGTCGGTCATCAGCACTCACAGTTTTGGCCGATTCTGGCCTGTTTCATGGACTATTACTCACTATTTTGGGGTCCCGGTGTGTTTTCCACGATTAACGAACCCCGGGGTGCGTTTACGTGTCAGCCATCAGCACTCACAGTTTTGGTCGATTCTGGCCGTTTCGTGGACCATAACTCACTGTATTGTGGTCCCATAGTGATTTCCATATTAACAAACCCCGGGATGCGTTTACAAGCCAGTCATCAACACTCGCCGCTTGGCCGATTCTGGCCCGTTTCATGTACTATTACTCACTGTTTTGGGGTCCCGGAGTGATTTCCACGATTAATGAGCCCTGAGGTGTGTTTACTTGTCAGTCATCAACACTCACAGTTTTGACAGATTTTGGCCCGTTTCATGGACTATCACTCATTGTTTTGGGGTCCCGAAGCGATATCCATGGTTGTCGAACCCCAAGGTGCGCTTACGTGTCGGTCATCATCACTCACAGTTTTGGCCAATTCTGGCCATTTCGTGGACTATAACTCACTGTATTGTGGTCCCAGAGTGATTTCCATGATTAACGAACACCGGGATGCGTTTACGTGTCAATCATCAACACTCGCAGCTTTGGCCGATTCTGGCCTGTTTCATGGACTATTACTCACTATTTTGGGGTCCCGGAGTGTTTTCCACGATTAACGAACCCAGGGGTGCGTTTACGTGTCTGTCATCAGCACTGAGAGTTTTGGCTGATTCTGGCCCGTTTCTTGGATTATTAGTCACTGTTTGGGTGTCCCGGAGTGATTTCCATGATTAACGAACCCCGAGTGTTTTCGACGATTAATGAACCCCAGGGTGCGTTTACGTGTCGGTCATCAACACTCACAGTTTTGGCCGAGTCTGGCCCGTTTCTGTGACTATACCTCAATGTTTTGGGGTCCCGGAGTGATTTCCACGATTAACGATCCCCACGGTGAGTTTACGTGTCGGTCATGAATACTCACAGTTTTGGTCGATTCTAGCCCGTTTCGTGGAGTATTACTCACTGTTTTGGGGGTCCCAGAGTGATTTCCTCGATTAATGAACCCCGAGGTGCGTTTACATGTCAGTCATCAACACTCATAGTTTTGGCCAATTCTGGCCCGTTTCGTGGACTATCACTCACTGTTTTGGGGTCCCGAAGCGATATCCATGGTCGTCGAACCCCAAGGTGCGCTTACGTGTCGTTCATCAACACTCATAGCTTTGGCCGATTCTGGCCCGTTTCATGGACTATTACTCACTGTTTTTAGGTCCCGGAGTGATTTCCACGATTAACGAACCCCGGGGTGCGTTTAGGTGCCGGTCATCTGCACTCACAGTTTTGGCCGATTCTGGCCTGTTTCATGGACCATAACTCACTATATTGTGGTCCCGTAGTGATTTCCATGATTAACGAACCCCGGGATGCGTTTACAAGTCAATCATCAACACTCGCCGCTTTGGCCGATTCTGGCCTGTTTCATGTACTATTACTCACTGTTTTGGGGTCCCGGAGTGATTTCCACGATTAATGAACCCTGAGGTGCGTTTACTTGTCAGTCATCAACACTCACAGTTTTGACAGATTTTGGCCCGTTTCATGGACTATCACTCATTGTTTTGGGGTCCCGAAGCGATATCCATGGTTGTCGTACCCCAAGGTGCGCTTATGTGTCGGTCATCATCACTCACAGTTTTGGCCAATTCTGGCCGGTTCGTGGACTATAACTCACTGTATTGTGGTCCCGGAGTGATTTCCATGATTAACGAACACAGGGATGCGTTTACGTGTCAGCCATCAACACTCGGATTATTAGTCACTGTTTCGTGGATTATTCTGGCCAATTCTGGCCTGTTTCGTGGATTATTAGTCACTGTTTGGTGGTCCCGGAGTGATTTCCATGATTAACGAACCCCGAGGTGCTCCACGATTAACGAACCCCGGGGTGCGTTTACGTGTCGGTCATCAACACTAATAGTTTTGGCCGAGTCTGGCACGTTTCTCTGACTATTACTCACTGTTTTGGGGTCCCGGAGCGATTTCCACGATCAACGATCCCCAGGGTGCGTTTACGTGTCGGTCATCAGTACTCACAGTTTTGGCCGATTCTGGCCCGTTTCGTGGACTATTGCTCACTGTTTTGGGGGTCCCAGAGTGATTTCCTCGATTAATGAACCCCGAGGTGCGTTTACATGTCGGTCATCAACACTCGTAGTTTTGGCCGATTCTAGCCCGTTTCGTGGACTATCACTCATTGTTTTGGGGTCCTGAAGCGATATCCATGGTCGTCGAACCCCAAGGTGCGCTTACGTGTCGGTCATCAACACTCATAGCTTTGT
>NC_057804.1:1527475-1529037 GCF_018294505.1 Triticum aestivum
CCGGAGTGATTTCCACGATTAAGGTACCCCAGGGTGCGTTTACGTGTCGGTCATCAACACTCACAGTTTTGGCCGATTCTGGCCCGTGACTATTACTCACCATTTTGGGGGCCCTGGAGTGATTTCTTCGATTAATGAACCCCGAGGTGCCTTTACGTGTTGGTCACCAACACTCATAGTTTTGGCTGATTCTGGCCCGCTTCATGGACTATCACACATTGTTTTGGGGTCCCGAAGTGATATCCATGGTTGTCGAATACCAAGGTACGCTTACGTGTCGGTCATCAACACTCATAGTTTTGGCCGATTCTGGCCCGTTTCGTGGACTATTACTCACAGTTTTTGGGTCCTAAAGTGATTATCACGATTAACGAACCCTGGGGTGCATATACGTGTCGGTCATCAACACCCACAGTTTTGGCCAATTCTGGCCCGTTTCGTGGTCTATTACTCAATGTTTTGGAGTCCCTGATTGATTTCCATGATTAATGAACCCTGAGGTGCGTTTACGTGTCAGTCATCAACACTCACAGTTTTGACTGATTTTGGCCCGTTTAATGGACTATCACTCATTGTTTTTGGTCCCGAAGCAATATCCATGGTTGTCGAACCCCAAGGTGCGCTTACATGTCGGTCATCATCAGTCACAGTTTTGGACGATTCTGGCCGTTTCGTGGACTATAACTCACTATATTGTGGTCCCGGAGTGATTTCCATGATTAACGAACACCGGGATACGTTTACGTGTCAGTCATCAACACTCGCAGCTTTGGCCGATTCTGTCATGTTTCGTGGACTATTACTCACTGTTTTGGGGTCCCGGAGTGATTTCCACGATTAACGAACCCCGGGGTGCGTTTACGTGTCGGTCATGAGCACTCACAGTTTTGGCCGATTCTGGCCCGTGACTATTACTCACCATTTTGGGGGCCCTGGAGTGATTTCTTCGATTAATGAACCCCGAGGTGCCTTTACGTGTTGGTCATCAACACTCATAGTTTTGGCTGATTCTGGACCGCTTCATGGACTATCACACATTGTTTTGGGGTCCCGAAGTGATATCCATGGTTGTCGAATACCAAGGTACGCTTACGTGTCGGTCATCAACACTCATAGTTTTGGCCGATTCTGGCCCGTTTTGTGGACTATTACTCACAGTTTTTGGGTCCTGAAGTGATTTCCACGATTAACAAGCCCTGGGGTGCATTTACGTGTCGGTCATCAACACCCACAGTTTTGGCCAATTCTGGCCCGTTTCATGGTCTATTACTCAATGTTTTGGAGTCCCTAAGTGATTTCCACGATTAATGAACCCTGGGGTGCGTTTACGTGTCAGTCATCAACACTCACAGTTTTGACTGATTTTGGCCCGTTTAATGGACTATCACTCATTGTTTTTGGTCCCGAAGCGATATCCATGGTTGCCGAACCCCAAGGTGCGCTTACGTGTCGGTCATCATCAGTCACAGTTTTGGCCGATTCTGGCCGTTTCGTGGACTATAACTCACTATATTGTGGTCCCGCAGTGATTTCCAAGATTAACGAACACCGGGATGCGGTTA
>NC_057804.1:1529047-1530720 GCF_018294505.1 Triticum aestivum
TTTCATGGACTATTACTCACTGTTTTTAGGTCCCGGAGTGATTTCCACGATTAACGAACCCTGGGGTGCGTTTACGTGTCGGTCATCAGCACTCACAGTTTTGGCCGATTCTGGCCTGTTTCATGGACTATTACTCACTATTTTGGGGTCCCGGTGTGTTTTCCACTATTAACGAACCCCGGGGTGCGTTTACGTGTCGGTCATCAGCACTCACAGTTTTGGCCGATTCTGGCCGTTTCGTGGACTATAACTCACTATATTGTGGTCCCAGAGTGATTTCCATGATTAACGAACCCCGAGATGCGTTTACAAGTCAGTCATCAACACGCGCTGCTTTGGCCGATTCTGGCCCGTTTCATGTACTATTACTCACTGTTTGGGGTCCTGGAGTGATTTCCATGATTAAGGAACCCAGGGTGCGTTTACGTGTTGGTCATCAACACTCATAGTTATGGCCGATTCTGGCCCGTTTCATGGACTATTACTCACAATTTTGGGGTCCCGGAGTCATTTCCTCGATTAATGAACCTCGAGGTGCCTTTACGTGTCGGTCATCAACAGTCATAGTTTTGGCTGATTCTGGCCCGTTTCATGGACTATCACACATTGTTTTGGGGTCCCGAAGTGATATCCATGGTTGTCGAACACCAAGGTGCGCTTACGTGTCGGTCATCAACACTCACAGTTTTGGCTGATTCTGGCCCGTTTCGTGGACTATTACTCATTGTTTTTGGGTCCCGGAGTGATTTCCACGATTAACGAACCCTGGGGTGCATTTACATGTCGGTCATCAACACCCACAGTTTTGGCCAATTCTGGCTCGTTTCATGGTCTATTACTCAATCTTTTAGGGTCCCGGAGTGATTTCCACGATTAATGAACCCCGAGGTGCATTTACGTGTCGGTCATCAACACTCACAGTTTTGGCTGATTTTGGCCCGTTTCATGGACTATCACTCATTGTTTTGGGGTCCCGAAGCGATATCCATGGTTGTCGAACCCCAAGGTGCGCTTACGTGTCGGTCATCATCACTCATAGTTTTGGCCAATTCTGGCCGTTTAATGGACTATAACTCACTGTATTGTGGTCCCGAAGTGATTTCCATGATTAACGAACACAGGGATGCGTTTACATGTCAATCATGAATCCTCGCAGCTTTGGCCAATTCTGTCCTGTTTTGTGGACTATTACACACTGTGTTGGGGTCCCGGAGTGATTTCCACGATTAACGAACCCCGGGGTGCGTTTACATGTCGGTCATCAACACTCACATTTTTGGCCGATTCTGGCCCGTTTCGTGTTCTATTAGTCACTGTTTGGGGGTCCCGAAGTTATTTCCACGATTAACGAACCCCGAGGTGCTCCACGATTAACGAACCCCGGAGTGCGTTTACGTGTCGGTCATCAACACTCACAGTTTTGGCCGAGTCTGGCCCGTTTCTCTGACTATTCCTCACTGTTTTGGGGTCCCGGAGTGATTTCCACGATTAACGATCCCCAGGGTGCGTTTACGTGTCGGTCATCAATACTCACTGTTTTCGATTCTAGCCCGTTTCGTGGACTATTACTCATGGTTTTGGGGGTCCCAGAGTGATTTCCTCGATTAATGAACCCCGTGGTGTGTTTAACTATCGGTCACAACACTCATAGCTTTGGCCGATTCTGGCCCGTT
>NC_057804.1:1532070-1533021 GCF_018294505.1 Triticum aestivum
GTGATTTCCTCCATTAATGAACCCCGAGGTGCGTTTACGTGTCGGTCATCAACACTCATAGTTTTGGCCGATTCTGGCCCGTTTTGTGGACTATCACACATTGTTTTGGGGTCCCGAAGTGATATCCATGGTTGTCGAACACCAAGGTGCGCTTACATGTCGGTCATCAACACTCATAGTTTTGGCCGATTCTGGCCCGTTTCGTGGACTATTACTCACTGTTTTTGGGTCCCGGAGTGATTTCCACGATTAACGAACCCTGGGGTGCGTTTACGTGTCGGTCATCAACACCCAAAGTTTTGGCCAATTCTGGCCCGTTTCGTGGTCTATTACTCAATGTTTTGGGGTCCCGGAGTGATTTCCACGATTAATGAACCCTGAGGTGCGTTTACGTGTCAGTCATCAACACTCACAGTTTCGACTGATTTTGGCGCATTTCATGGACTATCACTCATTGTTTTGGGGTCCTGAAGCGATATCCATGGTTGTTGAACCCCAAGGTGTGCTTACGTGTCGGTCATCATCACTCACAGTTTTGGCCAATTCTGGCCGTTTCGTGGACTATAACTCACTGTATTGTTGTCCCGGAGTGATTTCCATGATTAACGAACACCGGGATGCGTTTACGTGTTAGTCATCAACACTCGCAGCTCTGGTCGATTCTGTCCTGTTTCGTGGACTATTACTCACTGTTTTGGGGTCCCGGAGTGATTTCCACGATTAATGAACCCCGGGGTGCGTTTACGTGTCGGTCATTAGCACTCACTGTATTGTCCGATTCTGGCCTGTTTCACGGACTACTACTCACCATTTTGGGGTCCCGGAGTGTTTTCCACGATTAACGAACCCCAGGGTGCATTTACGTGTCAATCATCCGCACTCACAGTTTTGGCCGATTCTGGCCCGTTTAGTGGACTATTATTCACTGTTTGGGGGTCCCGAAGTGATTTC
>NC_057804.1:1533301-1533913 GCF_018294505.1 Triticum aestivum
CGGTCATTAGCACGCACAGTTTTGGCCGATTCTGGCCTGTTTCATGGACTATTACTCACTATTTTGGGGTCCCGGTGTCTTTTCCACGATTAATGTACCCCAGGGTGCGTTTACCTGTCTGTCATCAACACTCACAGTTTTGGCCGATTCTGGCCTGTTTCATGGACTATTACTCACTATTTTGGCGTCCCGGAGTGTTTTCCACGATTAACGAACCCCGGGGTGCGTTTACGTGTCGTTCAACAACACTCACAGTTTTGGCCGATTCTGGCCCGTTTCGTGGACTATTACTCACTATTTTGGGGTCCCGGAGTGATTTCCTCGATTAATGAACCCCGAGGTGCGTTTACGTGTCGGTCATCAACACTCATAGTTTTGGCCGATTCTGGCCCGTTTCGTGGACTATCACACATTGTCTTGGGGTCCCGAAGTGATATCCATGGTTGTCGAACAACAAGGTGCGCTTACGTGTCGGTCATCAACATTCATAGTTTTTACCGATTCTGGCCCGTTTCATGGACTATTACTCACTGTTTTTGGGTCCCAAAGTGATTTCCAGGATTAACGAACCCTGGGTGCGTTCACGTGTCGGTCATCAACACTCACAGTTTT
>NC_057804.1:1533923-1534798 GCF_018294505.1 Triticum aestivum
GGCCCTTTCTTGGACTATTACTCACTGTTTTGGGGTCCTGGAGTGATTTCCATGATTAACGAACCCCAGGGTGCGTTTACGTGTCGGTGATCAACACTCACAGTTTTGGCCGATTCTGGCCTGTATCGTGGACTATTACTCACCGTTTTGGGGGTCCCGGACTGATTTCCTCGATTAACGAACCCCGAGGTGCGTTTACGTGTCGGTCATCAACACTCATAGTTTTGGCCGGTTCTGGTCCGTTTCGTGGTCTATTACTCACTGTTTTGGTGTCCCAGAGTGATTTCCACGATTAATGAACCCCGAGGTGCGTTTACGTGTCAGTCATCAACACTCACAGTTTTGGCTGATTTTGGCCCGCTTCATGGATTATCACTCATTACCACCCACAGTTTTGGCCGATTATGGACTATAACTCACTGTATTGTGGTCCTGAAGCGATATCCATTGTTGTCGAACCCCAAGGTGCGCTTACGTGTCGGTCATCATCACTCACAGTTTTGGCCGATTCCGGCCGTTTGGTGGACTATAACTCATTGTATTGTGGTCCCGGAGTGATTTCCATGATTAACGAACACCGGGATGCGTTTACGTGTCAGTCATCAACACTCACAGTTTTGGCCAAATCTAACCCGTTTCTTGGACTATTACTCACTGTTTTGGGGTCCCGCAGTGATTTCCACGATTAACAAACCCAGGGTGCGTTTACGTGTCGGTTATCAACACTCACAATTTTGGCCGATTCTAGAAAGTTTCATGGACTATTACTCACCGTTTTGGGGGTCCTAGAGTGATTTCCTCGATTAATGAACCCCGAGGTGCGTTTACGTGTCGGTCATCAACACTCATAGCTTTGGCCAATTCTGTCCCGTTTC
>NC_057804.1:1534808-1536183 GCF_018294505.1 Triticum aestivum
TGTCGGTCATCAACACCCATAGTTTTGGCCAATTCTGGCCAGTTTCATGGTCTATTACTCAATGTTTTGGGGTCCCGGAGTGATTTCCATGATTATTGAACCCCGAGGTGCGTTTACGTGTCAGTCATGAACACTCACAGTTTTGACTAATTTTGGCCCGTTTCATGGACTATCACCCATTGTTTTGGGGTCCCGAAGCGATATCCATGGTTGTCGAACCCCAAGGTGCGCTTATGTGTCGGTCATCGTCCCTCATAGTTTTGGCCAATTCTAGCCGTTTCATGGACTATAACTCACTGTATTGTGGTCCCGAAGTGATTTCCATGATTAACGAACAGCGAGATGCGTTTACGTCTCAGTCATCAACACTCGCAGCTTTGGCCGATTCTGTCCTGTTTTGTGGACTATTACTCACTGTTTTGGGGTCCCGGAGTGATTTCCATGATTAACGAACCCCGGGGTGCGTTTACGTGTCGGTCATCAGCACTCATAGTTTTGGCTGATTCTGGCCTGTTTCATGGACTATTACTCACTATTTTGGGGTCCCGGAGTGTTTTCCATGATTAACGAACCCCGGGGTGCGTTTACGTGTCGGTCATCAGCACTCACAGTTTTGGCCGATTCTGGCCCGTTTCGTGGACTATTAGTCACTGTTTGGGGGTCCCGAAGTGATTTCCACGATTAACGAACCCCGAGGTGCTCCACGATTAACGAACCCCGGGGTGCGTTTACGTGTCGGTCATTAACACTCACAGTTTTGGCCGAGTCTGGCCCATTTCTCTGACTATTCCTCACTGTTTTGGGGTCCCGGAGTGATTTCCACGATTAACGATCCCCAGGGTGCGTTTACGTGTCGGTCATCAATACTCACATTTTTGGTCGATTCTAGCCCGTTTCGTGGACTATTACTCACTGTTTTGGGGGTCCCAGAGTGATTTCCTCGATTAATGAACCCCAAGGTGTGTTTACATGTCGGTCATCAACACTCATAGTTTTGGCCGATTCTGGCCCGTTTCGTGGACTATCACTCACTGTTTTGGGGTCCCGAAGCGATATCCATGGTCGTCGAACCCCAAGGTGCGCTTACATGTCGGTCATCAACACTCATAGCTTTGGCCGATTCTGGCCCGTTTCATGGACTATTACTCACTGTTTTTAGGTCCCGGAGTGATTTCCACGATTAACGAACCCCGGGGTGCGTTTACGTGTCGGTCATCAGCACTCACAGTTTTGGCCGATTCTGGCCTGTTTCATGGACTATTACTCACTATTTTGTGGTCCCGGTGTGTTTTCCACTATTAACAAAGCCCGGGGTGCGTTTACGTGTCGGTCATCAGCACTCACAGTTTTGGCCAATTCTGGCCGTTTCGTGGAC
>NC_057804.1:1536705-1537572 GCF_018294505.1 Triticum aestivum
TGAAGTGATTTCCACGATTAACAAACCCTGAGGTGCTCCATGATTAACGGACCCAGGGGTGCGTTTACGTGTCGGTCATCAACACTCACAGTTTTGGCCGAGTCTGGCCCGTTTCATGGACTATTACTCACCATTTTGGGGGTCCCGGAGTGATTTCCTCGATTAATGAACCCAGAGGTGCGTTTACGTGTCCGTCATCAACACTCATAGTTTTGGCTGATTCTGGCCCGTTTCATGGTCTATTACTCAATATTTTGGGGTCCCGGAGTGATTTCCACGATTAATGAACCCAGAGGTGCGTTTACGTGTCAGTCATGAACACTCACAGTTTTGACTGATTTTGGGCCGTTTCATGGACTATCACTCATTGTTTTGGGGTCCCGAAGCGATATCCATGGTTGTCGAACCCCAAGGTGCGCTTACGTGTCGGTCATCATCACTCATAGTTTGGCCAATTATGGCCGTTTCATGGACTATAACTCACTGTATTGTGGTCCCGAAGTGATTTCCATGATTAACGAACACAGGGATGCGTTTACGTGTCAGTCATCAACACTCGCAGCTTTGGCCGATTCTGTCCTGTTTTGTGGACTATTACTCACTGTTTTGGGGTCCCGGAGGGATTTCCATGATTAATGAACCCCGGGATGCGTTTACAAGTCAGTCATCAACACTCATAATTTTGGCTGATTCTGGCCTGTTTCATGGACTATTACTCACTGTTTTGGGGTCCCGGAGTGATTTCCACGATTAAGGAACCCCAGGGTGCGTTTACGTGTCGGTCATCAACACTCATAGTTTTGGCCGATTCTGGCCCGTTTCATGGACTATTACTCACCATTTTGGGGGTCCCGGAGTGATTTCCTC
>NC_057804.1:1537675-1538283 GCF_018294505.1 Triticum aestivum
GGGCTATCACACATTGTTTTGGGGTCCCGAAGTGATATCCATGGTTGTCAAACACCAAGGTGCGCTTACGTGTCGGTCATCAACACTCATAGTTTTGGCCGATTCTGGCCCGTTTCGTGGACTATTACTCACTGTTTTTGGGTCCCGGAGTGATTTCCACGATTAACGAACCCTGGGGTGCGTTTACGTGTCGGTCATCAACACCCATAGTTTTGGCCAATTCTGGCCCGTTTCATGGTCTATTACTCAATATTTTGGGGTCCCAGAGTGATTTCCATGATTAATGAACCCTCACAGTTTTGAATGATTTTGGGTCATTTTATGGACTATCACTCATTGTTTTGGGGTCCCGAAGCGATATCCATGGTTGTTGAACCCCAAGGTGCGCTTACGTGTCGGTCATCATCACTCATAGTTTTGGCCAATTCTGGCCGTTTCATGGACTATAACTCACTGTATTGTGGTCCCGAAGTGATTTCCATGATTAACGAACACCGGGATGCGTTTACGTGTCAGTCATCAACACTCACAGCTTTGGCCGATTCTGTCCTGTTTTGTGGACTATTACTCACTGTTTTGGGGTCCCGGAGTGATTTCCACGATTAACG
>NC_057804.1:1539195-1539927 GCF_018294505.1 Triticum aestivum
ATCACACATTGTTTTGGGGTCCCGAAGTGATATCCATGGTTGTCAAACACCAAGGTGCGCTTACGTGTCGGTCATCAACACTCATAGTTTTGGCCGATTCTGGCCCGTTTCGTGGACTATTACTCACTGTTTTTGGGTCCCGGAGTGATTTCCACGATTAAGGAACCCCATGGTGCATTTACGTGTCGGTCATCAACACCCATAGTTTTGGCCAATTCTGGCCCGTTTCATGGTCTATTACTCAATGTTTTGGGGTACCGGAGTGATTTCCATGATTAATGAACCCTGAGGTGCGTTTACGTGTCAGTCATGAACACTCACAATTTTGACTGATTTTGGCCCGTTTCATGGACTATCACTCATTGTTTTGGGGTCCCGAAGCGATATCCATGGTTGTTGAACGCCAAGGTGCGCTTACGTGTCGGTCATCATCACTTATAGTTTTGGCCAACTCTGGCCGTTTCATGGACTATAACTCACTATATTGTGGTCCCGAAGTGATTTCCATGATTAACGAACACCGGGATGCGTTTACATGTCAGTCATCAACACTCGCAGCTTTGGCCGATTCTGTCCTGTTTTATGGACTATTACTCACTGTTTTGGTGTCCCGGAGTGATTTCCACGATTAACGAACCCTGGGGTGCGTTTACGTGTCGGTCATCAGCACTCATAGTTGTGGCTGATTCTGGCCGTTTCGTGGACTATAACTCGCTGTATTGTGGTCCCGGA
>NC_057804.1:1540027-1540601 GCF_018294505.1 Triticum aestivum
CGCAACTTGGGGTTCAACAACTATGGAAATCGCTTCGGGACCCCTAAACGGTGAGTAATAATCTAAGAAACGGGCCAGAATCGGCCAAAACTGCCAGTGTTGATGGCCGACACGTAAACGCACCCAGGGTTCGTTAATCATGGAAATCACTGCGGGACCCCTAAACAGTGGGTAAGAATCCAAAAAATGGGCCAGAATCAGCCTAAGCTGCCAGTGTTGATGACCGACACATAAGGGCACCTTGGCGTTCAACAACTATGGAAATCGCTCCGGGGCCCCAAAATAGTGAGTAATATTCCAAGAAACGGGCTAGAATCGGCCAAAATTGCCAGTGTTCATGACCGACACGTAAGCGCACCTTGGGGTTCAACAACTATGGAAATCGCTTCTGGACCCCAAAACAATAATCCAAGAAACGGGCCAGAATGGGCCACACCGCGAGTGTTGATGACCGACACGTAAACGCACCCCAGGGTTCTTTAATCGTGGAAATCACTCTATGACCCCAAAACGATGAGTTATAGACCATGAAACGGGCTAGAATCGACCAAAACTGCCATTGTTGATGACCGAC
>NC_057804.1:1542259-1543149 GCF_018294505.1 Triticum aestivum
GCGCACCTTGGGGTTCAACAACTATGGAAATCGCTTCTGGAACCCAAAACAATAATCCAAGAAACGGGCCAGAATCGGCCACACTGCGAGTGTTGATAACCGACACGTAAACGCACCCCGCGGTTCGTTAATCATGGAAATCACTCTGTGACCAAAAAACAGTGAGTAATAGTCCATGAAACGGGCCAGAATCGCCCAAAACTGCCAGTTTTGATGACCGACATGTAAGCGCACCTTGGGGTTCAACAACTATGGAAATCGCTTCTGGACCCCAAAACAGTGAATAATAATCCAAGAAACGGGCCAGAATCGGCCAAACTACGAGTGTAATTGACCGACACGTAAACGCACCCCAGGGTTCGTTAATCGTGGAAATCACTCTAGGACCCCAAAACAGTGAGTAATAGTCCATGAAACGGCCAGAATCGGCAAAAACTGCGAGTGTTGATTACCGACACGTAAACGCACCCCTGGGTTAGTTAATCATGGAAACCACTCCGCGACCCCTGAACAGTGAGCTTATAGACAAAAATTGGCCAAAACAGTGAATAATAATCCATGAAACGGGCCAGAATTGGCCAAAATTGCCAATGTTGATGACCGACACGTAAGCGCACCTTGGGGTTCAACAACTATGGATATTGCTTCGGGACGCCAAAACAGTGAGTAATAATCCAAGAAACGGGCCAGAATCGGCCAAAACTGCTAGTGTTGATGACCGACACATAAGGGCACCATGGGGTTCAACAAATATGGAAAACACTTCGGGACCCCAAAACAGTGAGTAATTATGCAAGAAATGGGCCAGAATCGGCCAAAACTGCGAGTGTTGATCACCGACACGTAAGCGCACCTTGGGTTTCAACAACTATGGAAATCGCTTCGGGACC
>NC_057804.1:1543891-1545040 GCF_018294505.1 Triticum aestivum
GTTAATCATGGAAACCACTCCGCGACCCCTGAACAGTGAGCTTATAGACAAAAACTAATCCATGAAACGGGCCAGAATTGGCCAAAATTGCCAATGTTGATGACCGACACGTAAGCGCACCTTAGGGTTCAAAAACTATGGATATTGCTTCGGGACTCCAAAACAGTGAGTAATAATCCAAGAAACGGGCCAGAATCAGCCAAAACTGCTAGTGTTGATGACCGGAACATAAGGGCACCATGGGGTTCAACAAATATGGAAAACACTTCGGGACCCCAAAACAGTGAGTAAATTATGCAAGAAATGGGCCAGAATCGGCCAAAACTGCAAGTGTTGATCACCGACACGTAAGCGCACCTTGGGTTTCAACAACTATGGAAATCGCTTCGGGACCCCATAACACAGTGAGTAATAATCCAAGAAACGGGCCAGAATCGGCCAAAACTGCCAGTGGAGATGACCGACACGTAAGCGCAACTTGGGGTTCAACAACTATGGAAATCGCTTCGGCACCCCTAAACGGTGAGTAATAATCTAAGAAACGGGCTAGAATCGGCCAAAACTGCCAGTGTTGGTGGCCGACACGTAAACGCACCCAGGGTTCGTTAATCATGGAAATCACTGCGGGACCCCTAAATAGTGGGTAAGAATCCAAAAAATGGGCCAGAATCGGCCTAAGCTGCTAGTGTTGATGACCGACACATAAGGGCACTCTGGCATTCAACAACTATGGAAATCGCTCCGGGGCCCCAAAATAGTGAGTAATATTCCAAGAAACGGGCTAGAATCGGCCAAAATTGCTAGTGTTCATGACCGACACGTAAGCGCACCTTGGGGTTCAACAACTATGGAAATCGCTTCTGGACCCCAAAACAATAATCCAAGAAACGGGCCAGAATGGGCCACACCGCGAGTGTTGATGACCGACACGTAAACGCACCCCGGGGTTCTTTAATCATGGAAATCACTCTGTGACCCCAAAACGGTGAGTTATAGACCATGAAACGGGCCAGAATCGGCCAAAACTGCCATTGTTGATGACCGACACGTAAGCGCACCTTGGGGTTCAACAACTATGGAAATTGCTACGGGACCACAAAACAGTGAGTAATAGTCCAAGAAACGGGCCAGAATTGGCTAAAACTACAA
>NC_057804.1:1545476-1545849 GCF_018294505.1 Triticum aestivum
GGGGTTCAACAACTATGGAAATCGCTTCTGGAACCCAAAACAATAATCCAAGAAACGGGCCAGAATCGGCCACACTGCGAGTGTTGATAACCGACACGTAAACGCACCCTGGGGTTCGTTAATCATGGAAATCACTCTGTGACCAGAAAACAGTGAGTAATAGTCCATGAAACGGGCCAGAATCGCCCAAAACTGCCAGTTTTGATGACCGACATGTAAGCGCACCTTCGGGTTCAACAACTATGGAAATCGCTTCTGGACCCCAAAACAGTGAATAATAATCCAAGAAACGGGCCAGAATCGGCCAAACTACGAGTGTAATTGACCGACACGTAAACGCACCCCAGGGTTCGTTAATCGTGGAAATCACTCT
>NC_057804.1:1546829-1547921 GCF_018294505.1 Triticum aestivum
ACTTCGGGACCCCAAAACAGTGAGTAAATTATGCAAGAAATGGGCCAGAATCGGCCAAAACTGCAAGTGTTGATCACCGACACATAAGCGCACCTTGGGTTTCAACAACTATGGAAATCGCTTCGGGACCCCATAAAACAGTGAGTAATAATCCAAGAAACGGGCCAGAATCGGCCAAAACTGCCAGTGGAGATGACCGACACGTAAGCGCAACTTGGGGTTCAACAACTATGGAAATCGCATCGGGACCCCTAAACGGTGAGTAATAATCTAAGAAACGGGCCAGAATCGGCCAAAACTGCCAGTGTTGATGGCCGACACGTAAACGCACCCAGGGTTCGTTAATCATGGAAATCACTCCGGGACCCCTAAACAGTGGGTAAGAATCCAAAAAATGGGCCAGAATCGGCCTAAACTGCCAGTGTTGATGACCGACACATAAGGGCACCTTGGCGTTCAACAACTATGGAAATCGCTCCGGGGCCCCAAAATAGTGAGTAATATTCAAAGAAACGGGCAAGAATCGGCCAAAATTGCCAGTGTTCATGACCGACACGTAAGCGCACCTTGGGGTTCAACAACTATGGAAATCGCTTCTGGAACCCAAAACAATAATCCAAGAAATGGGCCAGAATGGGCCACACCGCGAGTGTTGATGACCGACATGTAAACGCACCCCAGGGTTCGTTAATCGTGGAAATCACTCTGTGACCCCAAAACAGTGAGTTATAGACCATGAAACGGGCCAGAATCGGCCAAAACTGCCATTGTTGATGACCGACACGTAAGCGCACCTTGGGGTTCAACAACTATGGAAATTGCTACGGGACCCCAAAACAGTGAGTAATAGTCCAAGAAACGGGCCAGAATTGGCTAAAACTACAAGTGTTGATGACCGACACGTAAACGCACCCTAGTGTTCGTTCATCATGGAAATCACTTTGGTACCCCAAAACAGTGAGTAATAGTCCATGAAATGGGTTAGAATCGGCCAAAACTGCCAGTGTTGATGACCGACACGTAAGCGCACCTTGGGGTTCAACAACTATTGGACTCGCTTCTGGAACCCAAAACAATAATCCAAGAAACGGG
>NC_057804.1:1548256-1548816 GCF_018294505.1 Triticum aestivum
CAGAATCGGCCACACTGCGAGTGTTGATAACCGACACGTAAACGCACCCCGGGGTTCGTTAATCATGGAAATCACTCTGTGACCAGAAAACAGTGAGTAATAGTCCGTGAAACGGGCCAGAATCGCCCAAAACTGCCAGTTTTGATGACCGACATGTAAGCGCACCGTGGTGTTCAACAACTATGGAAATCGCTTCTGGACCCCAAAACAGTGAATAATAATCCAAGAAACAGGCCAGAATCGGCCAAACTACGAGTGTAATTGACCGACACGTAAACGCACCCCAGGGTTCGTTAATCGTGGAAATCACTCTGGGACCCCAAAACAGTGAGTAATAGTCCATGAAACGGCCAGAATCGGCCAAAACTGCGAGTGTTGATTACTGACACGTAAACGCACCCCTGGGTTCGTTACTCATGGAAACCACTCCGCGACCCCTGAACAGTGAGCTTATAGACAAAAACTAATCCATGAAACGGGCCAGAATTGGCCAAAATTGCCAATGTTGATGACCGACACGTAAGCGCACCTTGGGGTTCAACAACTATGGATATTGCTTC
>NC_057804.1:1548826-1550399 GCF_018294505.1 Triticum aestivum
CAGAATCGGCCACACTGCGAGTGTTGATAACCGACACGTAAACGCACCCCGGGGTTCGTTAATCATGGAAATCACTCTGTGACCAGAAAACAGTGAGTAATAGTCCGTGAAACGGGCCAGAATCGCCCAAAACTGCCAGTTTTGATGACCGACATGTAAGCGCACCGTGGTGTTCAACAACTATGGAAATCGCTTCTGGACCCCAAAACAGTGAATAATAATCCAAGAAACAGGCCAGAATCGGCCAAACTACGAGTGTAATTGACCGACACGTAAACGCACCCCAGGGTTCGTTAATCGTGGAAATCACTCTGGGACCCCAAAACAGTGAGTAATAGTCCATGAAACGGCCAGAATCGGCCAAAACTGCGAGTGTTGATTACCGACACGTAAACGCACCCCTGGGTTAGTTAATCATGGAAACCACTCCGCGACCCCTGAACAGTGAGCTTATAGACAAAAACTAATCCATGAAACGGGCCAGAATTGGCCAAAATTGCCAATGTTGATGACCGACACGTAAGCGCACCTTGGGGTTCAACAACTATGGATATTGCTTCGGGACGCCAAAACAGTGAGTAATAATCCAAGAAACGGGCCAGAATCGGCCAAAACTGCTAGTGTTGATGACCGGCACATAAGGGCACCATGGGGTTCAACAAATATGGAAAACACTTCGGGACCCCAAAACAGTGAGTAAATTATGCAAGAAATGGGCCAGAATCGGCCAAAACTGCAAGTGTTGATCACCGACACGTAAGCGCACCTTGGGTTTCAACAACTATGGAAATCGCTTCGGGACCCCATAAAACAGTGAGTAATAATCCAAGAAACGGGCCAGAATCGGCCAAAACTGCCAGTGGAGATGACCGACACGTAAGCGCAACTTGGGGTTCAACAACTATGGAAATCGCTTCGGGACCCCTAAACGGTGAGTAATAATCTAAGAAACGGGCCAGAATCGGCCAAAACTGCCAGTGTTGATGGCCGACACGTAAACACACCCAGGGTTCGTTAATCATGGAAATCACTCCGGGACCCGTAAACAGTGGGTAAGAATCCAAAAAATGGGCCAAAATCGGCCTAAACTGCCAGTGTTGATGACCGACACATAAGGGCACCTTGGCGTTCAACAACTATGGAAATTGCTCTAGGGCCCCAAAATAGTGAGTAATATTCCAAGAAACGGGCTAGAATCGGCCAAAATTGCCAGTGTTCATGACCGACACATAAGCGCACCTTGGGGTTCAACAACTATGGAAATCGCTTCTGGACCCCAAAACAATAATCCAAGAAATGGGCCAGAATGGGCCACACCGCGAGTGTTGATGACCGACACGTAAACGCACCCCAGGGTTCGTTAATCGTGGAAATCACTCTGGGACCCCAAAACAGTGAGTTATAGACCATGAAACGGGCCAGAATCGGCCAAAACTGCCATTGTTGATGACCGACACGTAAGCGCACCTTGGGGTTCAACAACTATGGAAATTGCTACGGGACCCCAAAACAGTGAGTAATAGTCCAAGAAACGGGCCAGAATTGGCTAAAACTACAAGTGTTGATGACCGAC
>NC_057804.1:1550409-1550969 GCF_018294505.1 Triticum aestivum
CAGAATCGGCCACACTGCGAGTGTTGATAACCGACACGTAAACGCACCCCGGGGTTCGTTAATCATGGAAATCACTCTGTGACCAGAAAACAGTGAGTAATAGTCCGTGAAACGGGCCAGAATCGCCCAAAACTGCCAGTGTTGATGACCGACATGTAAGCGCACCTTGGGGTTCAACAACTATGGAAATCGCTTCTGGAACCCAAAACAGTGAATAATAATCCAAGAAACAGGCCAGAATCGGCCAAACTACGAGTGTAATTGACCGACACGTAAACGCACCCCAGGGTTCGTTAATCGTGGAAATCACTATGGGACCCCAAAACAGTGAGTAATAGTCCATGAAACGGCCAGAATCGGCCAAAACTGCGAGTGTTGATTACTGACACGTAAACGCACCCCTGGGTTCGTTACTCATGGAAACCACTCCGCGACCCCTGAACAGTGAGCTTATAGACAAAAACTAATCCATGAAACGGGCCAGAATTGGCCAAAATTGCCAATGTTGATGACCGACACGTAAGCGCACCTTGGGGTTCAACAACTATGGATATTGCTTC
>NC_057804.1:1550979-1552150 GCF_018294505.1 Triticum aestivum
GTGAGTTATAGACCATGAAACGGGCCAGAATCGGCCAAAACTGCCATTGTTGATGACCGACACGTAAGCGCACCTTGGGGTTCAACAACTATGGAAATTGCTACGGGACCCCAAAACAGTGAGTAATAGTCCAAGAAACGGGCCAGAATTGGCTAAAACTACAAGTGTTGATGACCGACACGTAAACGCACCCTAGTGTTCGTTCATCATGGAAATCACTTTGGTACCCCAAAACAGTGAGTAATAGTCCATGAAACGGGTTAGAATCGGCCAAAACTGCCAGTGTTGATGACCGACACGTAAGCGCACCTTGGGGTTCAACAACTATGGAAATCGCTTCTGGAACCCAAAACAATAATCCAAGAAACGGGCCAGAATCGGCCACACTGCGAGTGTTGATAACCGACACGTAAACGCACCCCGGGGTTCGTTAATCATGGAAATCACTCTGTGACCAGAAAACAGTGAGTAATAGTCCATGAAACGGGCCAGAATCGCCCAAAACTGCCAGTTTTGATGACCGACATGTAAGCGCACCTTGGGGTTCAACAACTATGGAAATCGCTTCTGGACCCCAAAACAGTGAATAATAATCCAAGAAACGGGCCAGAATCGGCCAAACTACGAGTGTAATTGACCGACACGTAAACGCACCCCAGGGTTCGTTAATCGTGGAAATCACTCTGGGACCCCAAAACATTGAGTAATAGTCCATGAAACGGCCAGAATCGACCAAAACTGCGAGTGTTGATTACCGACACGTAAACGCACCCCTGGGTTCATTAATCATGGAAATCACTCCACGACCCCTGAACAGTGAGCTTATAGACAAAAACTAATCCATGAAACGGGCCAGAATTGGCCAAAATTGCCAATGTTGATGACCGACACGTAAGCGCACCTGGGGTTCAACAACTATGGATATTGCTTCGGGACGCCAAAACAGTGAGTAATGATCCAAGAAACGGGCCAGAATCGGCCAAAACTGCTAGTGTTGATGACCGGCACATGAGGGCACCATGGGGTTCAACAAATATGGAAAACACTTCGGGACCCCAAAACAGTGAGTAAATTATGCAAGAAATGGGCCAGAATCGGCCAAAACTGCAAGTGTTGATCACCGACACGTAAGCGCACCTTGGGTTTCAACAACTATGGAAATCGCTTCGGG
>NC_057804.1:1552160-1553274 GCF_018294505.1 Triticum aestivum
GACGCCAAAACAGTGAGTAATAATCCAAGAAACGGGCCAGAATCGGCCAAAACTGCTAGTGTTGATGACCGACACATAAGGGCACCATGGGGTTCAACAAATATGGAAAACACTTCGGGACCCCAAAACAGTGAGTAAATTATGCAAGAAATGGGCCAGGATCGGCCAAAACTGCGAGTGTTGATGACCGACACGTAAACGCACCCAAGGGTTCGTTAATCATGGAAACCACTTCGGGACCCCAAAACAGTGAGTAATAATCCAAGAAATGGGCCAGAATCGGCCAAAACTGCAAGTGTTGATCACCGACACATAAGCGCACATTGGGTTTCAACAACTATGGAAATCGCTTCGAGACCCCATAAAACAGTGAGTAATAATCCAAGAAACGGGCCGAAATTGGCCAAAACTGCCAGTGGAGATGACCGACACGTAAGCGCAACTTGGGGTTCAACAACTATGGAAATCCCTTCGAGACCCCTAAACGGTGAGTAATAATCTAAGAAACGGGCCAGAATCGGCCACACTGCGAGTGTTGATGACCCACACATAAACGCACCCCAGGGTTCGTTAATCATGGAAACCACTTCGGGACCCCAAAACAGTGAGTAATAATCAAAGAAATGGTCCAGAATCGGCCAAACCTGCAAGTGTTGATCACCGACACGTAAGCGCACCTTGGGTTTCAACAACTATGGAAATCGCTTCGGGACCCCATACAACAGTGAGTAATAATCCAAGAAACGGGCCAGAATCGGCCAAAACTGCCAGTGGAGATGACCGACACGTAAGCGCAACTTGGGGTTCAACAACTATGGAAATCGCTTCGGGACCCCTAAACGGTGAGTGATAATCTAAGAAACGGGCCAGAATCGGCCAAAACTGCCAGTGTTGATGGCCGACACGTAAACGCACCCAGGGTTCATTAATCATGGAAATCATTCCGGGACCCCTAAACAGTGGATAAGAATCCAAAAAATGGGCCAGAATCGGCCTAAACTGCCAGTATTGATGACCGACACATAAGGGCACCTTGGGGTTCAACAACTATGGAAATCGCTCCGGGGCCCCAAAACAGTGAGTAATATTCCAAGAAACGGGCTAGAATCGGCCA
>NC_057804.1:1553284-1554161 GCF_018294505.1 Triticum aestivum
GGGACCCCTAAACGGTGAGTGATAATCTAAGAAACGGGCCAGAATCGGCCAAAACTGCCAGTGTTGATGGCCGACACGTAAACGCACCCAGGGTTCATCAATCATGGAAATCATTCCGGGACCCCTAAACAGTGGGTAAGAATCCAAAAAATGGGCCAGAATCGGCCTAAACTGCCAGTGTTGATGACCGACACATAAGGGCACCTTGGGGTTCAACAACTATGGAAATCGCTTCGCGGCCCCAAAACAGTGAGTAATATTCCAAGAAACGGGCTAGAATCGGCCAAAATTGCCAGTGTTCATGACTGACACGTAAGCGCACCTTGGGGTTCAACAACTATGGAAATCGCTTCTGGACCCCAAAACAATAATCCAAGAAACGGCCCAGAATGGGCCACACCGCGAGTGTTGATGACCGACACGTAAACGCACCCCTGGGTTCGTTAATCATGGAAACCACTCCGCGACCCCTGAACAGTGAGCTTATAGACAAAAACTAATCCATGAAACGGGCCAGAATTGGCCAAAATTGCCAATGTTGATGAGCGACACGTAAGCGCACCTTGGGTTTCAACAACTATGGAAATCGCTTCGGGACCCCATAAAACAGTGAGTAATAATCCAAGAAACGGGCCGAAATCGGCCAAAACTGCCAGTGGAGATGACCGACACGTAAGCGCAACTTGGGGTTCAACAACTATGGAAATCGCTTCGAGACCCCTAAACGGTGAGTAATAATCTAAGAAACGGGCCAGAATCGGCCACACTGCGAGTGTTGATGACCGACACATAAACGCACCCCAGGGTTCGTTAATCATGGAAACCACTTCGCGACCCCAAAACAGTGAGTAATAATCCAAGAAATGGTCCAGAATCG
>NC_057804.1:1554171-1555299 GCF_018294505.1 Triticum aestivum
GGCCACACTGCGAGTGTTGATACCCGACACGTAAACGCACCCCGGGGTTCGTTAATCATGGAAATCACTCTGTGACCAGAAAACAGTGAGTAATAGTCCATGAAACGGGCCAGAATCGCCCAAAACTGCCAGTTTTGATGACCGACATGTAAGCGCACCTTGGGGTTCAACAACTATGGAAATCGCTTCTGGACCCCAAAACAGTGAATAATAATCCAAGAAACGGGCCAGAATCGGCCAAACTACGAGTGTAATTGACCGACACGTAAACGCACCCCAGGGTTCGTTAATCGTGGAAATCACTCTGGGACCCCAAAACAGTGAGTAATAGTCCATGAAACGGCCAGAATCGGCCAAAACTGCGAGTGTTGATTACCGACACGTAAACGCACCCCTGGGTTCGTTAATCATGGAAACCACTCCGCGACCCCTGAACAGTGAGCTTATAGACAAAAACTAATCCATGAAACGGGCCAGAATTGGCCAAAATTGCCAATGTTGATGACCGACACGTAAGCGCACCTTGGGGTTCAACAACTATGGATATTGCTTCGGGACGCCAAAACAATGAGTAATAATCCAAGAAACGGGCCGAAATCGGCCAAAACTGCTAGTGTTGATGACCGGCACATAAGGGCACCATGGGGTTCAACAAATATGGAAAACACTTCGGGACCCCAAAACAGTGAGTAAATTATGCACGAAATGGGCCAGAATCGGCCAAACCTGCGAGTGTTGATGACCGACACGTAAACGCACCCAAGGGTTCGTTAATCATGGAAACCACTTCGGGACCCCAAAACAGTGAGTAATAATCCAAGAAATGGGCCAGAATCGGCCAAAACTGCAAGTGTTGATCACCGACACGTAAGCGCACCTTGGGTTTCAACAACTATAGAAATCGCTTCGGGACCCCATAAAACAGTGAGTAATAATCCAAGAAACGGGCCGAAATCGGCCAAAACTGCCGGTGGAGATGACCGACACGTAAGCGCAACTTGGGGTTCAACAACTATGGAAATCGCTTCGAGACCCCTAAACGGTGAGTAATAATCTAAGAAACGGGCCAGAATCGGCCACACTGCGAGTCTTGATGACCAACACATAAACGCACCCCAGGGTTCGTTA
>NC_057804.1:1555309-1556111 GCF_018294505.1 Triticum aestivum
AATCGGCCAAAACTATGAGTGATGATGACCAACATGTAAACGCACCTTGGGGTTCGTTAATCGTGGAAATCACTCCGGGACCCCAAAATAGTGAGTAATAGTCCAGGAAACGGGCTAGAATAGGCCAAAACTGTGAGTGTTGATGACCGACATGTAAATGCACCCCGGTGTTCGTTAATCGTGGAAATCACTCCGGGACACCAAAAGAGTGAGTAATAGTCCATGAAACAGGCCAGAATTGGCCAAAACTGTGAGTGCTGACGACCAACACGTAAACGCACCTCGTGGTTCGTTAATCGTGGAAATCACTCCGGGGCCCCAAAGCAGTGAGTAATAGTCCACGAAACGGGCCAGAATCGGCCAAAACTGTGAGTATTGATGACCGACATGTAAACGCACCTCGGGATTCATTAATCGTGGAAACCACTCCGGGACCCCAAAACGATGAGTAATTCTCCATGAAATAGGCCAGAATTGGCCAAAACAGTGAGTGTTGAAGACGGACACGTAAACGCACCATGGGAATCATCAATCATAGAAATAGCTCTGGGACCCCGAAATTGTGAGTCCACGAAATGGCCAGAATCGGCCAAAACTGTGAGTGTTGATGACCGACACGTAAACGAACCCCGGGGTTCGTTAATCGTGGAAATCACGCGGGGACCCCAAAATAGTGACTAATAGTCCACGAGATGGGCTAGAATCAGCCAATCCTGTGAGTGCTGATGACCGACACGTATACGCACCTCGGGGTTCATTAATCATGGAAATCACTCCGGGACCCCAAAATAGTGAGCAATAG
>NC_057804.1:1556121-1557072 GCF_018294505.1 Triticum aestivum
AATCGGCCAAAACTATGAGTGATGATGACCAACATGTAAACGCACCTTGGGGTTCGTTAATCGTGGAAATCACTCCGGGACCCCAAAATAGTGAGTAATAGTCCAGGAAACGGGCTAGAATAGGCCAAAACTGTGAGTGTTGATGACCGACATGTAAATGCACCCCGGTGTTCGTTAATCGTGGAAATCACTCCGGGACACCAAAAGAGTGAGTAATAGTCCATGAAACAGGCCAGAATTGGCCAAAACTGTGAGTGCTGACGACCAACACGTAAACGCACCTCGTGGTTCGTTAATCGTGGAAATCACTCCGGGGCCCCAAAGCAGTGAGTAATAGTCCACGAAACGGGCCAGAATCGGCCAAAACTGTGAGTATTGATGACCGACATGTAAACGCGCCTCGGGATTTGTTAATCGTGGAAACCACTCCGGGACCCCAAAACGATGAGTAATTCTCCATGAAATAGGCCAGAATTGGCCAAAACAGTGAGTGTTGAAGACGGACACGTAAACGTACCATGGGAATCATCAATCATAGAAATAGCTCTGGGACCCCGAAATTGTGAGTCCACGAAACGGCCAAAATCGGCCAAAACTGTGAGTGTTGATGACCGACACGTAAACGAACCCCGGGGTTCGTTAATCGTGGAAATCACGCGGGGACCCCAAAATAGTGACTAATAGTCCACGAGATGGGCTAGAATCAGCCAATCCTGTGAGTGCTGATGACCGACACGTATACGCACCCCGGGGTTCATTAATCATGGAAATCACTCCGGGACCCCAAAATAGTGAGCAATAGTCCATGAAACAGGCCAGAATCGGCCAAAACTGTGAGTGCTGATGACCAACACGTAAACGCACCTCGGGGTTCGTTAATCATGGAAATCACTCAGGGACCCCAAAATAGTGAGTAATAGTCCATGAAACGGGCCAGAATCGGCCAAAATT
>NC_057804.1:1557082-1557850 GCF_018294505.1 Triticum aestivum
ATGAAACAGGCCAGAATCGGCCAAAACTGTGAGTGCTGATGACCAACACGTAAACGCACCTCGATGTTCGTTAATCCTGGAAATCACTCTGGGACCCCAAAATAGTGAGTAATAGTCCATGAAACGGGCCAAAATCGGCCAAAATTGTGAGTGTTGATGACCGACACATAAACGCAACCCGGGGTTCGTTAATCGTGGAAATCACTCCGGGACCCCAAAACAGTGAGTAATAGTCCACGTAACGGGCCAGAATCGGCCAAAACTGTGAATGTTGATGACCGACACTTAAACATACCCTGGGGTTTGTTAATCGTGGAAATCACTCCGGGACCCGAAAACAGTGAGTACACCTTGGGGTTCGACAACCATGGATATCGGTTCGGGACCCCAAAACAGAGAATGATAGTCCACGAAACGGGCCAGAATCGGCCAAAACTATGAGTGTTGATGACCGACAAGTAAGCGCACACTAGGGTTCATTAATCGTGGAAATCACTCCGGGACCCCAAAACAGCGAGTAATAGTCCACGAAACGGGCCAAAATCAGCCAAAACTGTGAGTGTTGATGACCAACACGTAAACGCACCTCGGGGTTCGTTAATCGTGGAAATCACTCCGGGACCCCAAAACAGTGAGTAATAGTCCACGAAACGGGCCAGAATCGGCCGAAACTGTGAGTGTTGATGAACGACACGCTAGCGCACCTTGGGGTTCGACAACCATGGATATCGCTTCAGGACCCCAAAATGATGAGTGATAGTCCATGAA
>NC_057804.1:1557860-1558468 GCF_018294505.1 Triticum aestivum
TTAATCGTGGAAACCACTCCGGGACCCCAAAACGATGAGTAATTCTCCATGAAATAGGCCAGAATTGGCCAAAACAGTGAGTGTTGAAGACGGACACGTAAACGCACCATGGGAATCATCAATCATAGAAATAGCTCTGGGACCCCGAAATTGTGAGTCCACGAAACGGCCAGAATCGGCCAAAACTGTGAGTGTTGATGACCGACACGTAAACGAACCCCGGGGTTCGTTAATCGTGGAAATCACGCGGGGACCCCAAAATAGTGACTAATAGTCCACGAGATGGGCTAGAATCAGCCAATCCTGTGAGTGCTGATGACCGACACGTATACGCACCCCGGGGTTCATTAATCATGGAAATCACTCCGGGACCCCAAAATAGTGAGCAATAGTCCATGAAACAGGCCAGAATCGGCCAAAACTGTGAGTGCTGATGACCAACACGTAAACGCACCTCGGGGTTCGTTAATCCTGGAAATCACTCAGGGACCCCAAAATAGTGAGTAATAGTCCATGAAACGGGCCAAAATCGGCCAAAATTGTGAGTGTTGATGACCGACAAGTAAGCGCACACCAGGGTTCATTAATCGTGGAAATCACTCCGGGAC
>NC_057804.1:1558478-1559199 GCF_018294505.1 Triticum aestivum
TTAAACATACCCTGGGGTTTGTTAATCGTGGAAATCACTCCGGGACCCGAAAACAGTGAGTACACCTTGGGGTTCGACAACCATGGATATCGGTTCGGGACCCCAAAACAGAGAATGATAGTCCACGAAACGGGCCAGAATCGTCCAAAACTATGAGTGTTGATGACCGACAAGTAAGCGCACACCAGGGTTCATTAATCGTGGAAATCACTCCGGGACCCCAAAACAGTGAGTAATAGTCCACGAAACGGGCCAAAATCGGCCAAAACTGTGAGTGTTGATGACCAATACATAAACACACCCCTGGGTTTGTTAAATGTGGAAATCACTACAGGACCCCCAAATAGTGACTAATAGTCCACGAAACAGGCCAGAATCGGCCAAAACTATGAGTGTTGATGAACGACACGCTAGCGCACCTTGGGGTTCGACAACCATGGATATCGCTTCAGGACCTCAAAATGGTGAGTGATAGTCCATGAAACGGGCAAGAATCGGCCAAAACTATGAGTGTTGACGACCGACACCTAAATGCACCCCGGTGTTCGTTAATCGTGGAAATCACTCCGGGACCCCAAAACAATGAGTAATAGTCCATGAAACGGGCCAGGATCGGCCAAAACTGTGAGTGTTGATGACCGACACTTAAACGTACCCCAGGGTTTGTTAATCATGGAAATCACTCCGGGACACCATTACAGTGAGTAATAGTCCACGAAAC
>NC_057804.1:1559209-1559606 GCF_018294505.1 Triticum aestivum
AATCGGCCAAAACTATGAGTGATGATGACCAACATGTAAACGCACCTTGGGGTTCGTTAATCGTGGAAATCACTCCGGGACCCCAAAATAGTGAGTAATAGTCCAGGAAACGGGCTAGAATAGGCCAAAACTGTGAGTGTTGATGACCGACATGTAAATGCACCCCGGTGTTCGTTAATCGTGGAAATCACTCCGGGACACCAAAAGAGTGAGTAATAGTCCATGAAACAGGCCAGAATTGGCCAAAACTGTGAGTGCTGACGACCAACACGTAAACGCACCTCGTGGTTCGTTAATCGTGGAAATCACTCCGGGGCCCCAAAGCAGTGAGTAATAGTCCACGAAACGGGCCAGAATCGGCCAAAACTGTGAGTATTGATGACCGACATGTAAACGC
>NC_057804.1:1559616-1560937 GCF_018294505.1 Triticum aestivum
TTTGTTAATCATGGAAATCACTCCGGGACACCATTACAGTGAGTAATAGTCCACGAAACGGGCCAGAATCTGCCAAAACTATGAGTGTTGATGACCGACATGTAAGTGCACCATGCGGTTCGACAACCATGGATATCGCTTTCGGGACCCCAAAACGGAGAGTGATAATCCACGAAACGGGCAAGAATCGGCCAAAATTGTGAGTGTTGATGACCGACAAGTAAGCGCACCCCGGGGTTCATTAATCATGGAAATCACTACGGGATCCCAAAACAGTGAGTAATAGTCCATGAAACGGGCCAGAATCGGCCAAAACTATGAGTGATGATGACCAACATGTAAACGCACCTTGGGGTTCGTTAATCGTGGAAATCACTCCGGGACCCCAAAATAGTGAGTAATAGTCCAGGAAACGGGCTAGAATAGGCCAAAACTGTGAGTGTTGATGACCGACCTGTAAATGCACCCCGGTGTTCGTTAATCGTGGAAATCACTCCGGGACACCAAACGAGTGAGTAATAGTCCATGAAACAGGCCAGAATTGGCCAAAACTGTGAGTGCTGACGACCAACACGTAAACGCACCTCGTGGTTCGTTAATCGTGGAAATCACTCCGGGGCCCCAAAGCAGTGAGTAATAGTCCACGAAACGGGCCAGAATCGGCCAAAACTGTGAGTATTGATGACCGACATGTAAACGCACCTCGGGATTCATTAATCGTGGAAACCACTCCGGGACCCCAAAACGATGAGTAATTCTCCATGAAATAGGCCAGAATTGGCCAAAACAGTGAGTGTTGAAGACGGACACGTAAACGCACCATGGGAATCATCAATCATAGAAATAGCTCTGGGACCCCGAAATTGTGAGTCCACGAAACGGCCAGAATCGGCCAAAACTGTGAGTGTTGATGACCGACACGTAAACGAACCCCGGGGTTCGTTAATCGTGGAAATCACGCGGGGACCCCAAAATAGTGACTAATAGTCCACGAGATGGGCTAGAATCAGCCAATCCTGTGAGTGCTGATGACCGACACGTATACGCACCCCGGGGTTCATTAATCATGGAAATCACTCCGGGACCCCAAAATAGTGAGCAATAGTCCATGAAACAGGCCAGAATCGGCCAAAACTGTGAGTGCTGATGACCAACACGTAAACGCACCTCGGGGTTCGTTAATCCTGGAAATCACTCAGGGACCCCAAAATAGTGAGTAATAGTCCATGAAACGGGCCAAAATCGGCCAAAATTGTGAGTGTTGATGACCGACAAGTAAGCGCACACCAGGGTTCATTAATCGTGGAAATCACTCCGGGAC
>NC_057804.1:1561279-1567641 GCF_018294505.1 Triticum aestivum
GGTGTTCGTTAATCGTGGAAATCACTCTGGGACACCAAAAGAGTGAGTAATAGTCCATGAAACAGGCCAGAATTGGCCAAAACTATGAGTGCTGACGACCAACACGTAAACGCACCTCGGGGTTCGTTAATCGTGGAAATCACTCCGGGGCCCCAAAGCAGTGAGTAATAGTCCACGAAACGGGCCAGAATCGGCCAAAACTGTGGGTATTGATGACCGACATGTAAACGCACCTCGGGATTCGTTAATCGTGGAAACCACTCCGGGACCCCAAAACGATGAGTAATTCTCCATGAAATAGGCCAGAATTGGCCAAAACAGTGAGTGTTGAAGACGGACACGTAAACGCACCATGGGAATCATCAATCATAGAAATAGCTCTGGGACCCCAAAATTGTGAGTCCACGAAACTGCCAGAATCGGCCAAAACTGTGAGTGTTGATGACCGACACGTAAACGAACCCCGGGGTTCGTTAATCGTGGAAATCACGCGGGGACCCCAAAATAGTGACTAATAGTCCACGAGATGGGCTAGAATCAGCTAATCCTGTGAGTGCTGATGACCGACACGTAAACGCACCCCGGGGTTCCTTAATCTTGGAAATCACTCCAGGACCACAAAATAGTGAGGAAGAGTCCACAAAACGGGCCAGAATCGGCCGAAACTGTGAGTGTTGATTACCGACACGTAAACACACCTTGGGGTTCGCCAACCATGGATATCGCTTCGGGACCCCAAAACGATGAGTGATAGTCCATGAAACGGGCCAGAGTCGGCTAAAACTGTGAGTGTTGATGACCGACACGTAAACGCACCCCGGGGTTCGTTAATCGTGGAAATCACTCCAGGACCCCAAAAAAGTGAGTACTAGTCCATGAAACGGGCCAGAATCAGCCAAAATAAAAATGGCTTGCCTCCCAACAAGCGCTTTTCTTTAAAGCGTTTTTAGCTAGGCATTGAGATTTCAATGATGCTCACATGAAAGACAAGAATTGAAGCACAAAGAGAGCATCATAAAACATGTGACAAACACACTTAAGTCTAACATACTTCGTATGCATAGGCATTTTATAGGCAAACAAATTATCATAGCAAGCAAAAACTAGCATATGCAAGGAAGCGGAAAGAAACAATAGCAATCTCAACCTAACGAGAGGTAATTTAATGACATGAAAATTTCTACAACCATATTTTCCTCTCTCATAATAATTACATGTGGGATCATAAGAAAATTCAACAAAATAGCTATCACATAAAATATTTTCAACACGATCCACATGCATGCGAAGTTTACACTCTTCAAAAATAGTGGGATTAACATTAACTAAAGTCATGACCTCTCCAAACACACTTTTATCAAAAATATCATAAGATTGAACATACTCCAAATATGTGGGATCTAAAGTTGACACTCTTCCAAACCCACTTTCAGTATTATTGTAAACACTATTATCAATCTCATATTTATCATGGGACTTAAATAAATTTTCAGGATCATAAGAAGAATCACCCCAATCATGATCATTGCAACAAGTAGTAGACATAGCAAGACTAGCATCCCCAAGCTTAGGGTATTGCATATTATTAGCAAAATTGACATCAAGAGAATTTATAGTAAAATCATTGCAATTATGCTTTCATTGAAGGAACTACCAAGTTTGGGGGCAATAGCAACGATCTCATGTTTAACATAAGGAACTATAGCAAATTCATCTTCATAAATATTGGCATCATGGCCACAAGAATAGCAAGCATCATGTTTATGAAGGGATATTTCAAACAAATCATCAGAATCATTATCTATAGATTCATGTGTATCATTATTTTCTTCCGAAGCAACAGTCATTCTCTCAATAAATTCTTTAGCATAGACATTATGAGCATAGTTTTCATAGCAATATTTAAGTATGTCAAAAAATTTAGATTTGTAGAGAGTAATATCATACTTTTCAATCAAAGAAGCAACTTCATAAGCACCCTTAAAAGCAACAGATTCTTCAATTTGTTTGATATCATAGGAACTATAAACACCCTTTGCATAAGAAGATAAGATTTCATTTTCATTCAACTCACATAGGTAGCGAAGGTGTTTTTAGGGTTCTTAGAGCAACAAGTAAAATCATAAATTTCACCAAGATTCCAAGCATAACATATCAATCTGTTTATTTGATCCCATAAGAGTCTCCCTTTTTCAGACAAATGGTGACGCACAAAATGAGCATGCTCATCTAGAGATTTCTCATCGACTAGGCTAGTTGGGGATTCAGCACGAGCGCATAAGGATCGAAGGTGATCCAAGTAGAACACTTTAAGTGGATCCATATCAATAGATTTTTAGCAAGCAAAGAGAAGGCACGTGGAAACACAAACAAAAGACACATATGGTAAGAAGGCGAAGAAAAGGAAAAGGTGAAGTGGGGGAGAGGAAAACGAGAGGCAAATGGCAAATAATGTAATACGAAGCAGAAGAGTTTGTGATGGGTACTTGGTATGTCTTGACTTGTGCGAAGACCTCCCCAGCAACAGCGTCAGAAATTATTCTTGCTAACTCTTGAGCATGCGTTGGTTTTTTCCTTGAAGAGGACAGGGTGATGCAGCAAAGTAGCGTAAGTATTTCCCACAGTTTTTGAGAACCAAGGTATAATCCAGTAGGAGGGTCCTCAAAATTCCCTCGTACCTACACAAACAAATAAGAACATCGCAACCAACACGATAAAGGGGTTGTTGTCGGTGTCAAAACCAGTGGATCTCGGGTAGGGGGTCCCGATATGTGCGTCTTAGGCTGATGGTAACAGGAAGCAAGGGACACAATGTTTACCCAAGTTCGGGCCCTCTTGATGGAGGTAAAACCCTACTTCCTGCTTGATTAATATTGAAGATATGAGTAGTACAAGAGTAGATCTACCACGAGATCGTAGAGGCCTAACCCTAAGAGCTAGCCTATGATGGTATGATTGTAGTTGTGATCGGCCTTCTAAGGACCATCCTCTCCGGTTGATATAGACACCGGAGAGGGCTAGGGTTTACATGGAGTTGGTTACAAGGAAGGAAATATGATCTCCGGATCGCCAAGCTTGTCTTCCATGCAAAGGAGAGTCCCACCCGGACACGGGCCGAAGTCTTGAGTCTTGTATCTTGACGCTTCAATAGTCCGGGCGATGTATATAGTCCGGCTGTCCGGATACCCCCTAATCCAGGACTCCCTCAGTAGCCCCTGAACCAGGCTTCAATAACGATGAGTCCGGCATGCAGTCTTGTCTCCGGCATTGCAAGGCGGGTTCCTTCTCCGAATACTCCAATATACCCATCACGACGAACAATGTTCGGCATCTCGTCAATGTTGTACTCATCGGATTCAGTGCTTCAATAATGACAATTTCCACGTGTCGAGCGAATGCGAGGAGTCGAGGCATTTTTGCATTTGCCACCCTCGGTCCTTCGGGCTAACCGTCTATTTGAAGAGACGGGGATTCCCAGATCCAAACCTCACTCTCCCTCCTTGAGCAAGCATCCAACAGAGTGCCCAGAAAAAACCATTCCAACATGGCCGGTCGTCGCAACTCTTGTGCTCGCTCCCCTTGCCCCAAGCCGGGGGACTAGGGAGAGTTTTCAGTTTCCCATAGCCGTTTGATAAAGTTACAAACCCGAGGGCTCCTCCTGCCAGCGTTCATGGTCCCTGTCTGAGCCGGTATGGCCACCTATAACAGCGGAGAACAAGCGAAGAGATCTCCCAATCCATCTCTAGAGGAGCGAATATGCCTTATTCCGCATCTGCTAAGGGGCATCGGGTTCCCTATTCATCCATTCCTTCGCGGGCTCCAGGAGTTCTACGGCCTCCAGTTGCACAACTTTACCCCCGCCTACGTACTACATATAGCAGGGTATGTCGCCCTTTGTGAGCTATTTCTAGGTTGCGAGGCTCATTTCGGATTGTGGAAGAAGATGTTCTGCCTTGTCTCCCTAAACCAGGGAGAATCCCTATGTCAAGTGGGCGGGGCCGAAGTATGGCGTATCGCTGAGACCAGATACCTATCCGGCACTCCCAAGAAGGCACCGGATAACTGGGCTTCAGAGTGGTTTTATATTGATGATGCTCCCCTTCCGGATCCAGTCCGGACAGGACTCCCCTAGTTCAGTAACACCCTGCCGAGGGCACGTCTAAGCTGGTGCCCCCGAGGCCCCCAAGAAGAGGATTCTAAGAAATACATTTCCTGATGAGCAGGATAAAGTTATTGGCCAAATCTGGACTGACGATAGTCAAGGTCATGGCAATATGCATAATGCGGGGAGTGCAACCGCTTCAATATCAGGGCAATCCCATGTGGCATTACAACGGGACAGACGATGCCACCCGCTGCGGCCGTAAGGGTCTGGACTCCGCCACTGCGCTGGCAAGGATATTATCCGATCTATACAAAGGAGAATCGGAAGAGTTCCTTCATATCAAACCGCGAGACGGATTCTCTATGTACAATCCCCCAAACTGGGTAAGTCATCATTTATGTTCTCGCTTCACTTATCGTGGCGTTCTTTGCTAAGGTTACCTGCCACGGTATTTCCATGCAGGAACTGAGGAGGGCCGTAGAAGGAATCTCCAGCCCTTCCCCGCAGCCAGAGGACCCCGAAAGGGCCCTGGATCCAGGACTCGAAGAAGACCCGGATGCGGCCGCGGAGCTTGTCGACGGGATATTTTATCGGGCGAGCCGTGACGGCGCCTCAGTGGCTATTACTGCCGATTATCCCGGATTGCTACCTTCATCGCGTGTAAGCGAAGCCGAAAACTCGATCCTCCGAAGAGGACTCTTTCCTGATGTCATGCTTTATCCCTGATGTGTTGTGTTTTTGCAGAAATGACGCCCGGAGTGCAGGGCCGAGCCCCTAGGGACCCGTCAGCCACAGGCGTCCGGATTGGGTAGGCTCAAGAGGAAGGCGGTTAGGGCCGACACGCCTCTACAGAGGTAAGGAAACAACATGTCGTGTAATTATTGCTACTTGAGGTGTAACAGCGCCCTTTACATCCTGGCAGGAAGAGGGGTATCCGGACTATATCCGGGGATCCTGCCAACCATGCCTCCACTAGTCGGGCTCCAGAACCAACTTCGAGAGAGGAGGCGGACGTAGGGCCAATGCCGCATAGTCCTCCGACAGAGGATGCGGATATGCTTTCGGCCACAAACTCCAAAGTGGAGAGCGCCATGAATCACCGGCGCCGGAGGGCCGTGCTTCGGAACAACATCTTTTCTGAAGAGGCCTTTAATGCCTTCAATTCGGCAGACACATATATCCGGGCTGCTCAAGGCGGGCTTGCCCAAGCAACGAACCAGTATACCAAAGATATACGGGTAAGAAATTGTGATATGTACAGCAGTAGCCCCTGGGACTTGAAACGGTTGGAACAACAGTTTTAAGTATCAAATTATGTACAGGTTCTTGTAGATAAGAATGAGCAATTGTCTCGGGAGATGGAAGAGTGCAAGACCCAACTAAGGGCCACAGTTGCCAAGCTACAGGAATCCCAGAAGGCCTCATACGGTAACATTTATCTTGATTGTACGAAAAATGTACCAGTTAGCCACTACTAGGAAAAGGGCTATAGATAGGATTGACACTAATGGCGCACCAGGGATGTAGTGCGCCACTACTATATACTAATGGCGCACTAGTTGGTGATGCGCCATTAGTGTGGAAGACACTAATGGCGCAGACAAAAGGTGCGCCACTAGTGATAATTTTTTTTCATTTTTACATACATACTAATGGCGCATCCGACCGAAGTGCGCCATTACTAGTTCTAACTAGTAATGGTGCACCAGACAAGGAGTGCGCCAGTACTGAATTTTTTTTTATTCTTTTTTTTGCAAAACTACTAATGGTGCATCGTGTCACAGTGCGCCATTACTAGTTTAAACTAGTAATGGCACACTACTACGCGGTGCGCCATTAGTATATATATATATTGCACTACTACACGACTATCTCGGTTACGGATATCTCACGGGGCAGGTAGTCCACAGATTTTCTTCATGCGTAAAGTGTATGGATGACACAACATATCGCCAGCTAGATAGAGATCCCGGGTCTTCGAAAACCGTGTTCATGGGACATCGACGTCCCCCTCGCCGCTGACGATCAACCGCACCCTCCCCCGCTCCACCGGCCGCCGCCGCCGACCCCCGGCCCGCACCCTCCCCCACTCCACCGTCGCCGATGACCCACCGCACCCTCCACTCCACCTTTTTCATATTCATAAATATTTTCAAATAAAAATTTTGAACATATTTTTTAAAAAAATTATTACTGTTCTTATAAAAAAATATTACTATTATGATTTAAACAAGTTTGAACATATTTAAACACAAAT
>NC_057804.1:1568833-1569488 GCF_018294505.1 Triticum aestivum
CGCTGATGATCAACCGCACCCTCCCCCGCTCCACCACGCCGTCGCCGCCGACCCCCGGCCCGCACCCTCCCCCACTCCATCGTCGCCGATGACCCACTGCACCCTCCACTCCACCTTTTTCATATTCATAAATATTTTCAAATAACAAATTTGAACATATTTTTTAAAAAAATTATTACTGTTTTTATAAAAAAATATTACTGTTATGATTTAAACAAGTTTGAACATATTTAAACACAAATAAATATCAAACAGCATTTTAAATGCATAAAAATAAAAATTGGGGAGCCTGGGAATCGAACCCAGGACCTCCTAGTGTGTGTGCTGTGTGCTGACCAGTCGGGCTAGTGGGTGGGTTCTAATGTAGATGTTGGGTTAGGTGGAATATAACCTGAGGGCTCGAACTGTAATAAAAAACATTCTAATGGCACACCGCCGCTAGGTGCGCCATTAGTAAGCTTCCCCCCCTACTCCACCTATTCCCCTCCCTCCCTTCCTCCCCACTTGACCTAATTTGCCCCCTCCGCCCCAACCGTATGCCGCCGCCACGCCTGCACGCCCCATCCGTCCCCTCCGTCCCCTGCCGCCGCCACCCCGACGCCCGCCGGAATCCACCCCCGCCGCCCCCGCGCCCCCACCACTGCAGCTCCCCCGC
>NC_057804.1:1569829-1646378 GCF_018294505.1 Triticum aestivum
GGAGGAGGAGACGACGACCGCCTCTACCTCAGCTCAGCTCTGCTGCGGCGTGGTCTTGTGCCGACCCCGAGCCCTAGGAATCCGGCACGACCGCGGCTTCCTCCGGGTCCAAGGCAGCCTGTTGGCGCCGTGTACGCCCTCGACTGCAGGTGAGCCCCTCCCCTCCACTTCCTTATTCTTCTTCTTCCTCTTGCCCTCAACCTCTACTCTGAGTCTCGACCACTGTGCAGGGCCCATCCATCTCTGGCGAGCCCACCACACCGTTTGACAGGAAGCACCATAGTTGTCGCCGAGCCACTCCACCGGCAGCCACCATCCTCGCGCGCTTCCTCCTCGAGCAGGCCTCCCCGCAAGCGTCACCGAGCACCAAGCCGCGGGTCTGCCCCCTACACACGCCCCTGAAGCAGCAAACCCTCGGCCCTCCTCTCCAGCGAGCAGATCTGCATCCTCAACATCTTTTCCCTAGACATACCTGCCTCTTGTAATTCAAGTGACAGCCTAACAGGTGACATTTTGTTGCAATTTTCGTTTTTTTTGTTCTGAATGTGCAGCTACGCAATGTGTAGAAGTGGTACAGGCCTGTAGTTAGAACAAATCATCAATTTTTAAATGCTTTGATCTAATAACAACTAAAAAACCATGAGCCACTCACGTTTGAAGGTTCTTTGGTTACTAGCAACTAGCATTGCTAGATGAGTTCTTCTGCTATCTTGTGATAATTGTAGTAGATTATAGCTTGCTTAAGTTTGTCATCATAAGTTGGTTAATTCGATATGCAGTTAACTTGATCATAGTTAGTTTACCGAATTGTTTAACAAAATGGAGATCCAGCATGCACAGTGTCCTTCACTATATACTAATCTTTGTATGCCCAGGCACATTGATGCATCAGCCCTGTAAGAAGCATCAGGGAAACAGAGGTTGGTTGTGGCAATTGTCACATTAGCCTTGCGCTCTCCGACCAAATGTAAGATATGCAACAAATAACGAACAAATACCTAACTGTTTTCTAGAGCTAGCGAAGAGATTAAAATCTCTATGAGATATTCATAGCCATGAAGCCCAGTAGCCTTTAGTTCACTAAACTTATAGCCCAAGATCCAATTTACATGCTATACTCTTCAGCAACATTGCTTGCTAGAACTACTGTCACATGTGCACTTGGTAGGTAACACTAACTAAACCTAGCAATCAAAAAGGATCACATGTTTTAGAGTAGTATCTACTACTACAACCTGAGGGTTTTCTTAGTTAAATTAGGCTATATTTGTTTTGTGTCAACTCCTTGCTGTCCATGTTAACTTCTTTGCATGGTACCCATAGATTTGACTTCCAGTGTTGGTGATTCTGCAGTTGTTGTAGACTACTATAGTGATGAGTGTCTAGCTTTTGTAATCTACACTTCTTGCATAAGGATTTGCATGTGCCTTTGTACCATGAGTAATTTTGGAACTTGGGAATTGGTTCTTTCTTACTACAGTCTTGCTGCTATAGTATGGCTCTGTTCTTGGTGGAGGTTTCATTACTTGTTTTGTGTGGCTTAGGTTATATTTCAGTGGAATTTGTGTGATATGTTTGGCTGGACTATGATCTTTTCCCAGTTATAGTGTTGTCACTTTACAGCTTGCATCCTTGCCATACCAGACCATCAATGTTCCGCTGTTATGATAAACTGTTCAATTCTTTGTATGGTTCTGTCTTTTTTCTATGATGGCAAGGGACACTGGTTGCTTATGCACTGAGTTGGGTTTTATGCGTCAAACAATCCATTTTAACAAGGCTCATTGATGGGTACTTCTTCTATTGGGTGCATTTATTTATATTATATCATATTGCTTCTATATCTGATCCACCATTTCTTGTACTAGTTTGTCAAGAATACATGTCTGTATTGCACAGAGAGCACCACAAGTTAAACACCTCAATCTATTAGTATTTGTCTGCATTTTATCACATTCTTCTTGTATCTGATCCAGTATTGCTTGTAGTGGTTTGTCCAAAATGTTGAATGATACTGCCTGAAGATGCATATATTGTTTCACCTCTTCAGAGGCCAACGTATTTTCCATGTTGTGATGGAGGCCTTTTTTAACACTGGGCTTTGCCACCTGTTGTTTGTCTTGTAAATATTGGACAGAGGTTTAAGCAAGTAGCACATTGCCTTGTCCACTTGGGATAATGATTTTGCAGGTACCCCGAGAGGACCTTGAGTTTGCCGGAATGTCGATTAACTTCCGTTTCGGCAAATTCGGGTACTCCATATGTCCTATTCTCAGCAAAGGTCATGCTGAAATTTTCCATGAATTTTAGCATGACTTTGCTAAAAATAGGACATATGGGGTACTTGCGACTAATGCCTGTTATCATGCATGTTTTATGATCTGTTGTAAGGGTACTAATTGGTCTCTTTTGCTGCTTATCAGAGATGGTGGGAAGCAGCCACCGCCGCTCTGCGACACCGCAGTATGAGTTGGATGCTTCCGAGTTCTTCACTATCATACTTGGGACTTCAGTATCATCCATGACGCAGCTATATAAAACGAGATATCTCCCCTTCACCCATCTCATTATGATATCTGTTGTTTTCTACATCACTCATTGTCCCAAACTGCAGAGGCTGCCTGACAGTTTTATGAACATGCTGATGGGTGAAGATCCACCAAATAATGTGAAGCTGCGACAGGCCGGCAGAGGGTTTCGCAGGCAGTGGGATGTGGAGTTGGTGATCAAGGAGGGCCACATGTACTTGTCTCGTGGGTGGGAGAAGTTCTACCATGCCTACGACCTGCGGCTGGGGTACTTCCTTCTCTTCAGGTACGACGACAACGCCACCATGCTCATCGTGAAGGTGTTCAACGCGACTATGTGTCGCATGCGCTATGCTGACTATGATGATGCCAGTATGTTCTGCCTCTTCTTATTCCTCTACATTTGGGTTTGTGTCACATCGATTGTTAACGGTCATTGTTGCATTTGGACAGGTAATGGGAGCAGCAGCAGCAACACTGGCTACAGCCAAAGCAGCAGCGACTATGGCTGTAGCGAAAGCAGCAGCGATTCTGGCTGTAGCGAAAGCAACAACGATTCTGGCAGCAGCATAGAAAACAAGAAGGATGATCCGGACTGGAGTGCGGGAGAAGAGGAGCAGAGTGGGGATGAGGAGCTGCAGGATGACGATGGGCATCAGGCTGAGGATGACCTAGCGCTGGTGGTGGCTGACCAAGAGCAAGAGATGGTGGTGGCTGACCATGGGCAAGAGATGGTGGTGGCTAACTATGGGCAAGAGATGGAGGTGGCTGAGGATGACCTAGCGATGGTCGTGCCTGAAGGTGGCCTCGCGATGGTGGTGGTGCCTGACAATGACCACACACCGGTGGTGGCGCCGGCGATCCCACAGCTAGGCGACATGACCACGCCAATTGTGGTAGAAGACTACATCCCACTGCCTCCACTGCCTCCACCGCCTCGCCGCTCTTGGCGCATCAGGCTGAGGAAGGAGAAGGAGAAGAACAATGCATGAGAACTGAACTTTGTCAGGTATGTCAGATCTCCAAAATGATATATATATATATATATATATATATATATATATATATATATATATACTTAGTTACCTATGTTATCTCTAATATGCTTTGTTTCCTATAGGTTAGCTTCATTTTACCAAAGTTGGCTCTAATATGCTAACTTAGAGCTTATATGCTTAGTTTCCTATAGGTTAGCTCCAAAATAACTTATGTTAGCACAAAATGATCAAGTTTACATAATAAGCTTATAGTCTTTTTCCTATTCTTCTTCTTTTCCAAAATGACATAGGTTAGCTTCATTTTACCTAAGTTGGCTCTAATATACTAACTTAGAGCTTATATGCTTAGTTTCCTATAGGTTAGCTCCAAAATAACTTATGGTAGCACAAAATGATCAAGTTTACATAATAAGCTTATAGTCTTCTTCTTATTCTTCTTCTTTTCCAAAATGACATAGGTTAGCTTCATTTTACCTAAGTCGGCTCTAATATGCTAACTTAAAGCTTATATGCTTAGTTTCCTATAGGTTAGCTCCAAAATTACTTATGTTAGCACAAAATGATCAAGTTTACATAATAAGCTTATAGTCTTCTTCTTATTCTTCTTCTTTTCGAAAATTCTTCTTATTCTTCTTCTAGTGTTCTTCTTCTTCTAGTATTCTTCTAGTCTTCTTCTTCTTCTTCTAACTTCTTGTTTATCATTTTGCAGATTTGATTTAATTCACGGAAGCTTGCATGGATGGAGTGCTTCTTTTCCATTTGTGTTTTTATTTTGTATCAATGTGAAACTTTTGTGAATTGATGGATAACGGTGTTGGATGAACAATGTGAAACTTTTGTAATATGTAACGGTGGAACTATGTGTTGGCTATGTATGTATATATGATGGAACTTGTGTGTTGGCTATGCTTGTTATATGGATGCTTGTTGTATATATATATGTGTTGGATATCTCAAATGTGAAATAGTGACCTGAGATTAAGAAAAAAAATTAAAAAAATTGTTACTAATGGCGCACTACCATGTGGTGCGCCATTAGTATAGCAGACTCTAGTGGCGCACTGTGGGCAAAACTAATGGCGCACTGCATGGTGCGCCATTAGTATACCAGATACTAATGGCGCACCAGTGGTGCGCCATTAGTAAAAGATACTAGTGGCATGATACTAATGGCGCACTACCGGTGCGCCATTAGTAGGCAAAACCGGCGCGCCATTAGTAGTCCTTTTCCTAGTAGTGATCGACTGGATGTTGTGACAAACAGAAAATTCTGTAGATAACCCCGGAGTGAATCCGGAGGGTGAGAGAGATGACGAGTCGCATCTCCAGAGGCAACTAAAGGCTGGCAAGCGCATTCTCACGTAAGTGCGGCACGAGAAGAACAATCTTCAAGATGCCAATGTCCGGCTGGCCATAGAGTTAAAAGACATCCACGCCCAGCTGGCAGACTCCGTAAAGGAGAATAAAAGGCTTCAACACGGCATTTATGGTGAGTGCCTAGACGAACTGCGTGATAGTTCGGCGAGGAAGTGTATTGAAATAATTTTGCTTGTAGGAATGTTAACGGGTCGCCCCGAGGAGGAGATGCCCTCATCTACAGGTGATGTACTGCAAGAACTTTCACAATTGCACGAGCGAGCTCGGCGGGTGATGCGCGTCGTTGCTAAGGCCTTATGGCCATCAAGCCCCCTGCCAAATGGCATAGGGGAGCTTCTCGACCTGCTTCAAGGAGCCCGGCGGCGCTTCCAGCTGTGGAAGATATCAGCATGCCCACAAGGTGCAAGAGAAGCTTGCGCAATGGTGAAGACGCGCTACACCAAGATGGACCCAAACCATATGTCTGAAGTAGGACCGGCGGGGCCCGATGGGCAAGAAATTCTCGTAAGTCTGGTATATGACCAGGTAGCGTTAGCCGCTAAGTATTTTCAACAGGATTGTAAACTAGATAGCATGTTGGATGGCATAGAGGAGGAGTATAGTCAGTCCAAGTGACTGTGTAATTTAAGGGCATAAGTAGCCCCTAGCCGGATTAAAATCATTTGTCATGGATGACCTTTTCGATTCAGCCCCCGGATCCTATAATCCGGGGTGTGTCCGAATACCCTCTCAGTTATACAAAACCGGGGTATGCATGGAGACCAGGCATAGGGGTCATAAGTGCTTGAACAGACAAGTACCCAACTAGTTATGTTATATTACATGGATAGTAAGAAACATCTTCCAGGGAGAATAGTTCCGTTAGGGGTTCCTTTCCCTGGGGGTGCATGCGGCAAAGCACATGCCCGGGCTGCGGACAAAGGCGCAGGATACAAAACTTCTGGGGATTTACGTTATGATAAACGAAAACATCTTTTGTTCACCGATCGAATATTCTCTTAAGGAAACTAGCTTTCGGCTTCACCCAGTCTGAGGTACACATCCGGCTCAACCGGCAGTAACAATCGCAGAGGTGCTCCCCTTATGCCCTAGCCGAACTAACGGGAACGTAGGCCATAAATACAGGAGCCAGGCAACCCAGCTTGGCCACATCTTAAGTCATATTGATGCATATAATGTGAAGAAAAGGCACACACAAAAAGAAACTCATGTGTGATGGGCAAAAAGCCTTCAGAGTAATTTATATTTAGATTCCGTATAGGAAGCCCCCAGGTATTGTTTACACACGTAGTGCGGCCGGAACAATACGGGAGTTTGTACTGTATGAAATACTTTGTGTGAAGATGTCAGGACCCCGACTCGATGTCACATCGATCTAGCTGGTAACACCTCATATCACTTTGCGGCCTCACGCACGGTATTCCCACGGGTGTCGTCTTACCTTTTCCCGGGACCGTTTGCGCCTTTTGGCTCACGTATATGATAGTGTCGCTAGCATCCATATGATAAAGAGCCCGGGCTGACATGACTAGTCGTAAACCCAAAGTGGCACAGACTTACAGGGACAGGCATCCATGACCCAGCTTCGAACGTGTCGGTCATCAGCAAGTGGGTCCGGGCTGTAGCACTGGGCTAGCAGGACTCCGGTAAACCGGGCTGTAGCGGGCTAACAGGACTCCGGTACTCAAAGCGTGACATTTCCCCGAAGGGACAGACACAGGAACGAAGAAGGACACATGCCGGCCAGCCTAAGTGTTCCAGAGCAGTAGCAAGCTACCATGGCTCAGCGGTAACACTAGGAGACATTTCCCGGTAAGAGAGGCTACTAAAGATAAAAAACTAGATAGTCAGATCCCACACATACCAAGCATTTCAATCATACACACAATATGCTCGATATGTGCAAATACAATGAAGCATCACAACATGACTCTATGACACAAGTACTTTATTTAAGGCTCAGTGAGCCATACATAACATACACAAAGGTACGGGTCTCACGACCCCACATACAAGTCATACAGTCATACAAAACAGCAGCGGCAGTAACTTGTCTGAGTACAGACAACTAGTAAAATAAAAGAGGCTTGGAAAGCCTAGCTATACTACGTGGTCCTTCACAAGCTCAGGGTCACCACCTGGGTCTTTAGCCTACTCGTTGATGTCAACGTCTACATAGAACCCATCAGAAGGGGTTGCAGCGTCTTCTGTAAAAATGTAGATTATAGCAACATGAGTACAAAGGTACTCAGCAAGACTTACATCAGATCCTACATACATGCATAGTATCAAGAAGGGTTGGTGGAGTTATTGCAGCAAGCCAGCTTTGACTCTTGGCTTGGCTATCCTACGATACTCCAACTTGAAATGGTTTTGCGCACACGAGTCCACTACTCACCACTTCAATACACTACCGAGGATCCACCTCCGTCTTCCTACGGAAGAGCCATCCTCGGCACTCACACTTATCTTGAGGCTTTTAACAGTTTCCATTTACTTGTCTATGAACTGTATAGGCAACCAAGTAGTCCTTTACCGCGGACGCGGCTATTCGAATAGATCATGTTAACCCTGCAGGGGGTACTTCTTCATACACGCTCTCACCACTTACCGTTGTTTACATGACATGTACTCGGCAACCTTCAAGCGGAAGCCCAACGTGGGTGTCGGCCACGACCTACCTAATCACCTAAGCCTCCAGTCCAGGTTTATCGCCTATTCAGGTTCCATCCGCAGGGAGTCCGGCCGAGGTTTCCCATACGGCCCCGAACGATGTGAACAGGGTTCTCGAGATACCTAACGGGTATTCGGTACACCCGGCCACGTACCTACCGCATCACAGCCCACCCCTACGGTCAGCGCTGTCCACGGCCTCCAGTAGGCTACAAACACCAGAAACTACTTGCAACTCCTGGACGGAGAACTAGGGTGAATAAGAAGCCGAGAGGGTCCATTGGTTTCGGGCCCAATGCATGGTAGTAGCTGATTCTTAAATCACACATACAGATCTCAGTGCTTAAGGTCGGCTTCAATGAAACAACCCACCATGTACTCCTACATGGCCTCTCATCGATACCTTTACCAAATCGTGTTCACCACACCACTCTCATTACCGACATTAACATTTCACTCTAGCCCATCACCCAGATGAACCAGACCTGACACGACTTTAAGCATAGCAGGCATAGCAAGGTAGGAACAACACATACACATGGCTCAATCAACTCCTACACATGCTAGTGGGTTTCATCTAGTTACTGTGGCAATGACAGGTCATGCAGAGGAAATGGGTTCAACTACCGTAGCACACAGCAGTTTGAATCGCGTTGTCTTAATGCAGTAAAAGGGAGCAGGAGCGAGAACATGGGATTGTATCGATATGATCAAATGGTTGGTTGCTTGCCTGATGGTTCGATGCACTGATACGGTTCTTCGTTAGGGTAATCACGGTACTCCTCAGAGGCAGAACCTGTCGCAAAGGACATCGATACACAACCATCACCAAACAATGTGCAACAATATGATGCATGCATGAAACATGGCAATATGGGTGTGTTGGGCTAATGCAACTAAAACCAGAAGGGTTTGAACAAATTTGAATCAAGGATTCAAATTTCAAATTCAAACATGGCCTTTTAAAGTGCTTTTCCTTGTTCTGCTTAAAACATCAATTTAACTTGTTTGATCATGCATGAAAATAGTACAGATGGATAGATTGGATTTTTCTGATCATTTTTCATATATAATTTGTCCAATTTGGAGTTACAGAATAAAAGTTATGAATTTTTGAAGTTTAAATAATATTCTGGAATTTCCTGATTTAATTTAAATCCAGAAAATCAATTACTGCGTCAGCATGACGTCAGCATGACGTCAGTGGTCAACTGCGGCTGGCTGGAGTCAAACCTGACGTGTGGGGGCCACACGTCAGTGACAGGGGGGGTTTAACAGGTTTAAATTAATCCTAATTAGGGATTAGTGGCGCTGGGGCCCACTGTCAGTGTCAGGGGGGGTTGACTAACAGTAGTTAGCGCTAATCTAACCACCTGGCCGACAGGGCCCACGCGTCAGTGACCCTGGGGGGTCAAACCCCAGGTCGGACAAGTCAAACCCCACCGGCGACATGACGCCGGCGAGGTCCGAGACGCCGGCGAAAGTGCTTTTTGCCATTCCGGCAACCAAATGGACGGCGGAAGGCATCTACGTGTTGCTGAGGTTGAGCCGCGACTATTGGTGGTGGTGGTTGGGCTCGGGGTGGCCGGAGTCGACGGCGGCGAGCTCGGCTGCGGCGGCCGGAGTTCGGGTGCGGTCGGGATCAGTGTTGCAGGGGGTTTGGGGAGGCGTTGGTGCGTGTTGCGTGCTCCTGGTGAGGTGTGGAGCACGATGGTGTGCTCGGTTGGGTGCTACCGTGACCGTGGCCACGACGGCGACATCGCCGGCGGCGTGGAGCTTCTCGACCAAGGTGGGGCTAGGGCCTAGAGGTCGAAAGAGACCAGGGGAGAAGGGGGAAACGATCCGGGGGCTCACCGCGGAGCTGCAGGGATGGTTAGCGGGCTCGGGGACGCGCTGGTGATGGTGAATTCGACGGCGACGACGGTCGGAGCCCGAAGAGAGGAACGGCGACGTGGCGGCGATGCAGGGCTTCCGGGGAGCTGTGGAGTGGTGGGGAGGAAGAGGGAGTCGAGGCGGAGCTCCTGAGCTAGTCGGGGGAGCGAGGGGTGGTCGGAGACGGCGGCTATGGCGAACGGCGGCGACGGTGGTGTTCGGCCGTGAGAGAGAGAGAGAGAGAGAGCAGCACGAGAGAGAGAGGGGGATAAGGCCAGGGGATCGGGGCGGCACCGAGAAGAAGCGCCGCGGCGTCGCGCTGGCGGGGGAGGCAGGCAGACGAGCTGGTGGCGTGGCGCTCCGGCCGTGCGCGCGCGCCGGCCACACGCCTGGCCGACTGGCGCCAGGAGGACGACGGCGGTAGTTGGCTGGGCTGGCTTGCTGGGCCGGCCAGCTGGCTGGGCCGCACAGGGAGGAGCCCAGGTAAGCTCCTCCTGTTAATTCTTTTCTGTTTTCTAATTTCTGACATTTGTTTTGATTTAAAAGATATATTAAATCATTTATTTAACTTATGCCAATTTTTGCAGGGGCCATATATATTATTCCAAAGCTCTTTTATAAATGGCATAATATTTGGGCATATATTCATATATATAATTAATATATTCCCAATGCAAATACTTATGCATTAATTCCAAATGCCCAAAATAAATGTCCATGAGCCACTAAAAATATTGGTTTGATTTTTATCTCTGTCCAATATTTTCAGAGAGCAACATGAGCATTTTCTTGGATCCTTTTGGAGAAATTTTTATTTGGGTCATTTTCAAAATGGTTCTGAGGGTTTCACAGATCCCCATTTCAAGTTTCTGATGAAAGAGTAAACATGATGCAACACTCTAATGCATGACTAGCTAGGGTGTGACAACTCACCCCCACTCAAAAGAATCTCGTCCCGAGATTTGGATTCCTCCGGGAAGAAGGCGGGATACTCGAGTCGAAGACGATCCTCCCTTTCCCAAGTTGCTTCATCCTCAGAATGGTGCGACCATTGAACCTTGAGAAACTTGATATTATGACGTCGCGTGGTACGTTCGGCTTGATCGAGGATACGAATGGGGTACTCTCGATATGTAAGATCATCTTGGAGATCAAGCGTTTCGTGGTCCACTCCACGGATAGGATCCGAGAAGCAACGCCTGAGTTGAGAAACGTGGAAGACATCGTGAACTCTGGAGAGGTGCGGAGGTAGTTCCAACTGGTAGGCAACTTCTCCTCGTTTGGCAAGAATGCGAAAAGGTCCAATGTAACGAGGAGCCAATTTGCCTTTGATACCGAAACGATGGGTTCCCTTCAGAGGGGTGACCCGAAGATAAGCCTTCTCGTCAACCTCGAAAGTCATAGCCTTATGTTTTCGGTCATATTGACTCTTTTGACGGGATTGGCTGTTTTTAACTTTTCACGAACGATACGAACTTGTTCTTCTGCTTCCTGAATCATGTCCGGGCCAAAGAATTTTCTTTCCCCGGTCTCTGACCAGTTAAGGGGTGTTCGACATCGTCGTCCATAGAGAACTTCAAAAGGGGCTTTACCCAAGCTAGATTGATAGCTGTTGTTGTAAGCGAATTCGGCAAATGGAAGGCACTTCTCCCAGTCCATTCCGAATGAGATAACAGAGGCTCGAAGCATGTCTTCTAGAATTTGGTTGACGCGTTCCACTTGACCACTTGACTGAGGGTGGAAAGCGGTGCTAAAGGAGAGACGGGTTCCCATAGCATTTTGGAAACTTTCCCAAAATCGAGAGGTGAAAAGACTTCCTCGATCTGAGTTAATTTCCAAAGGAACACCATGGAGAGACACTATTCGGGAGATGTACAAATCTGCCAGCTGACTAGCGGTTATACTCTCACGAACAGGTAGGAAATGGGCTACTTTGGAAAGACGATCGACCACGACGAAAATAGCATTATTCCCTCTCTTGGTCCTGGGAAAACCGGTAATGAAATCCATACTAATTTTATCCCATTTCCATTCAGGAATAGCTAAGGGTTGAAGGGTGCCAGCAGGCCGTTGGTGCTCTGCTTTTACACGACAACAGACGTCACAATTTGCAATATACTGAGCAATTTCTCTCTTCATCCTAGTCCACCAGAACCTCTGGCGTAGGTCCTGATACATCTTAGTACTACCGGGATGAATAGTGAGAGGAGATTCATGAGCTTCCTTAAGGATTAATCGCCTTAGGTTGCGCACTTTGGGAACCACTAGTCGATTCCCGAAGTATACGACTCCTTGATCATTAATGGAGAAACAATTCGCAATTCCTTTCTGAATGTTCCTCTTGATGCGGGAGATTCCCGGATCTACCTTCTGTGCTTTGATAATTTGATCCGTAAGGGTAGGTTTTGCCACCAAGGTGGAGAGAAAACCTTGAGGTACAATGTGAAGGTTAAGCTTCCGAAATTCCTCATGGAGAAGCGGTTGACTTTGTTGTAACATCAGGTTGTTACAATAAGATTTACGACTTAGCGCATCAGCCATGACGTTGGCTTTCCCTGGGGTATAGGTTATTCCTAAGTCGAAGTCTGTGATCAATTCAACCCAACGTCTCTGCCTGAGATTCAAATCTGGTTGGGTGAAAATATACTTCAGACTTTGGTGATCAGTGAATATTTCGCAACGATTACTGAGGAGGTAATGTCGCCAGGTCTTAAGTGCATAGACTACGGCTGCAAGCTCTAGATCATGAGTAGGATAATTCTCCTCATGTGGGTGCAATTGCCGTGAAGCGTAGGAAATTACGTGTCGATCTTGCATGAGAATGCAACCTAGTCCTTGTCGCGAGGCGTCGCAGTAGATAACAAAGTCCTTGGAGAAGTCTGGCGGTACCAGCACGGGAGCAGAGGTCAGGCGTCTTTTCAGTTCCTGAAAGCTGTGCTCACATTGTGGAGTCCATTCGAACTTTTTATCTTTCTTGAGGAGTTCGGTTAGAGGTTTAGCAACCTTGGAGAAGTTCTCGACAAAGCGACGACAATAGCTCGCTAAGCCCAGAAAACTCCGAACTTGCTTGACCGATTCAGGTGGAGTCCAGTTAAGGACGGCTTGAACTCGCTCAGGGTTAACAGCAATACCTTTACCAGATATTACATGACCCAGATAGGTCACTTCTGACAACCAGAATTCACATTTAGAAAATTTGGCATAAAGGCAATGCTCTCGAAGTTTCTTCAACACTAGCCTTAGATGTTCGGCATGTTCTTCATCGTTCTTGGAGTATATGAGTATATCATCGAGGTAGACCACGACGAATTTATCCAAATACTCCATGAAGATTGAGTTCATTAACCGAGAAAAGGTGGCTGGAGTGTTGGTTAAACCGAAGGACATGACGGTGTACTCGTATTGGCCATAACGAGTAACAAAGGCCGTTTTAGGAATGTCCCCGTTTCTGATTTTGATTTGATGGTAGCCCAACCTCAAATCCATCTTGGAGAAGACTGAGGATCCAGCGAGCTGATCATACAGGTCGTTGATCCTGGGAAGCGGATATTTGTTCTTGATTGTGACCAAGTTGACAGGTCGGTAATCTACAACCATCCGGTCCGTACCATCCTTCTTCTTGACGAATAGGACGGGGCAAGCCCACGGAGATGAACTAGGTCGGATGAAACCCTTTTTCAAGGACTCATCGAGTTGTTTCTTAAGCTCGGCTAGTTCTAGGGGTGCCATCTTATAGGGTCTTCTAGCAATCGGAACGGTTCCTGGAATGAGGTCTATTACGAACTCAACATCCCTGTCAGGTGGAACACCTGGCAATTCCTCTGGAAAGACATCCGGGAAGTCACGGACTACCGGAACGTCCTCAAGGTCTGGCAAAGGGCTGGCGTTAAGAGAATATAATTGTCGCTTGGCTATTCGGGTCAAGACATTGACTATCTTCCCCGAAGGATGGGTGAGTTGAACAGTCCTAGAGAAGCAATCAATTTTGGCTTGATGAGCTGACATCCAGTCCATACCCAAAATGATATTAATATCTGAAGATTTAAGGGCTATCAAAGATGTGAGGAAAACAAGTCTGTCGACTTGGATTTCATTTCCATAACTTACCCTAGAGGTCTGCCATCTAGAACCAGGGGTAGAAATTTCCATAGTGGATGGCATGTCACAGAATGCAACGTTATGCAAACGAGCATAATTTTCCGATATAAAAGAATGAGAGGCTCCTGTATCGAAAAGAACAGATACCGGGTGGCAATTAACAAGAAGCGTACCGAGAACGACGTTGGGATCCTCTTGAGCTTCTTCGGCAGAGACACAGTTGACATTGCCACATGAAGCGGTGACCGGCTTGGCGTGGAATACTTTTCCTGTCGGCTTGCCACGGCCAACAGCTTTAGCAGATTGATTGGGGTTGGTCTGGGGGCATTCACGCATATAGTGACCAGATTCCCCACACTTGAAACAAGTCACGGAACTGGTACGTGGAGGAGCATTATTGGTTGGACCCCCATAGGGCTTGGCTGGAGCAGACTGTTGTACAGGGCGAGGCGCCTGGAAAGATGGCCTCGGTGTAAACCTGGGTGGCAGGGCGGTGTTGGGCACCCACACGCGGCGCTTCTGAGGACCAGCACCGGATGAGGAACCCATGTCACGTCCATGCTTGCGTGTTGCGTCATAGTCAGTCTGACCAGTTTCAGCATTGATGGCTTTGTTGACGAGTTTCGAAAAAGATGTGCACTCATGCAGACGGAGGTCGCGGCGAAGCTCAGGACTAAGGCCCTTACGGAACCTTGCTTGCTTCTTGGCGTCAGTAGAAACTTCCTCAGTTGCATATCGGGCGAGATTACCAAACTCCCTGCTATAGACATCCACAGAAAGTCGGCCTTGGATGAAACTGCAAAATTCTTCACGCTTACGGTCCATGAGACCCTCCGGGATGTGATGTTCACGGAAAGCCTCGCTGAACTCAGCCCAAGTAGTGACATGGCCCGCTGGGCGCATAGCTCCATAATTCTCCCACCATAGACTGGCGGGGCCTTCAAGATGATATGCAGCAAAGGTGACCTTGTCAGCCTCCGCTACCAGCGCGGAACGCAGTTTGTGAGAGATACTGCAAAGCCAATCATCAGCGTCGAGAGGCTCGACGGAGTGGTGGAACGTGGGTGGATGCAATTTGATAAAATCACTGAGTGACACCACGTTAGCCCTCTGATGGTGTGCTGTATTCTGTTCAATACGCTCCAACAAACGGTTTGTCTCCCGCTTGTTTCTCTCAGCTTCCATCATCACCTCGGCTAGTGAAGGAGGATGAGGCAGATTTTCATTCCTGGCTTCACTGCCTTCGGCCTGCTCTTGGGAAGCAGGGTTAGCGCGCGTGTTGACCATCCTAGGTAAACAAGACAATGATTTAGTCAGGATGGTAAAATTCCGACATGGGATATAGAATGTAAGGAATAACTCGAAATGCAAGATGATCATCCGTATGACATGGTAGATACAGAAACTGCTTCTTTTATTCCATCGTCATACACACCATACAGGGTTTAGTACAAGACCAAACAAAGTACTATTACGGTGAAAGAGGATTACATCTCATCGGAGGCATTCCAAGCTCTTATACATTATTTTTCTACATCTCCGGAAGAGTACAAACTAGGTCATATACCACGAGTCACGCGGGACGATAGACGACACAGCTAGTGCGAACTAGGGATACTACCACTAACTCAGACCGATCCGTAGTAGTCCTCGTAGAAGTCACCTCCATAGCCTGGAAGTTCAACATGATCATCCGGAAACAGACGGTCTCGCGGAGCTTGTGGACCATAGGGGCTAGGATGAGGCCTTGGACCAACAAACGGTGGCCTGCGGGGACCGCGAGGTGGGGTGATGCCTCCTACATCACGCCAAACCATCACGTCCGGCAGAGCAGATCTCACAGGATAGAGATCGCGCATATCTGAATATCCAGCTTGCACCGCCGGTGCGAACCGAGTCAAGGTAGCCCAGTGGTCAGCACGGGTATTGAAGAGCTCTAACCTTAAGGCCCGATTTTCACGGTCCTTATCCTCGAGCATCTCAGCAGTGGTGCGAGTCCGTGAATCCTCCTGAGTGGAGTCAGCATAGATAGCCTAGAGATACCCTTGTGCTCCCGGAAGTGATCCTGGCATATACCGGAAATCAGAGTCCCGAAACAGACCAGATCTGACTCGCATAATGGTCATCATAGAGTAGGCGGCGTCCTGCACAGCCATCTCAATAGTAACCCCGAGTCCATAGGAGCAGTGAAGAGGCTCGGTGGATCCAGGATAAGATGGAAATATCTTGACAGTGCAGAGATACTGGCTTTGATTAAAGTCTCGGAATTGCTCTTCGACCGTGTACTCGGGATACCAGCGGTATCCAGCCTCAGTCATTACCCTGACCAACTTAGCAGTATGGCCGGGTACATCTAGGCATCGAGTCAGGCGAACCACTTGATTGAGGTCGCGAGTGGCCATCTGAAAGCATAATCATAATGCAAAGGCATTAGAACTTCTAGCAAAATTTCGGCAGCATAACAGCTGTAAATGCTCAAAAAGGATTTTGAGACATTTGACAAAGGATTTCGTACATACCCAACATCATCATATCAAAGTTCTGAAACCATTCTAACAACATAATGTGGTAGTAGAACTGGACTAGGCTTGTAACCATCAAACTTATAAGGTACTACTGATTAGTAACACGTGATCCTGATAGAGAGAACAGATCCTAATTCCTTAACCCCCGGTGGAAGAATGGACTGACTCAGATCAGAATGCCATAAGGTATAAGGAGTAAAAAGAGCCTTACGTTCCAACCCACAAACAATTCCCCTACATATAACTAAAGAATTTCTAGACTCAACATCGACCAGTTTGGCTTGGAGAACCTACAGGCAGTCCGGCTCTGATGCCAACGCTGTCAGGACCCCGACTCGATGTCACATCGATCTAGCTGGTAACACCTCATATCACTTTGCGGCCTCACGCACGGTATTCGCACGGGTGTCGTCTTACCTTTTCCCGGGACCGTTTGCGCCTTTTGGCTCACGTATATGATAGTGTCGCTAGCATCCATATGATAAAGAGCCCGGGCTGACATGACTAGTCGTAAACCCAAAGTGGCACAGACTTACAGGGACAGGCATCCATGACCCAGCTTCGAACGTGTCGGTCATCAGCAAGTGGGTCCGGGCTGTAGCACTGGGCTAGCAGGACTCCGGTAAACCACGCTGTAGCGGGCTAACAGGACTCCGGTACTCAAAGCGTGACATTTCCCCGAAGGGACAGACACAGGAACGAAGAAGGACACATGCCGGCCAGCCTAAGTGTTCCAGAGCAGTAGCAAGCTACCATGGCTCAGCGGTAACACTAGGAGACATTTCCCGGTAAGAGAGGCTACTAAAGATAAACAACTAGATAGTCAGATCCCACACATACCAAGCATTTCAATCATACACACAATATGCTCGATATGTGCAAATACAACGAAGCATCACAACATGACTCTATGACACAAGTACTTTATTTAAGGCTCAGTGAGCCATACATAACATACACAAAGGTACGGGTCTCACGACCCCACATACAACTCATACAGTCATACAAAACAGCAGCGGAAGTAACTTGTCTGAGTACAGACAACTAGTAAAATAAAAGAGGCTTGGAAAGCCTAGCTATACTACGTGGTCCTTCACAAGCTCAGGGTCACCACCTGGGTCTTTAGCCTACTCGTTGATGTCAACGTCTACATAGAACCCATCAGAAGGGGTTGCAGCGTCTTCTGTAAAAATGTAGATTATAGCAACATGAGTACAAAGGTACTCAGCAAGACTTACATCAGATCCTACATACATGCATAGTATCAAGAAGGGTTGGTGGAGTTATTGCAGCAAGCCAGCTTTGACTCTTGGCTAGGCTATCCTACGATACTCCAACTTGAAATGGTTTTGCGCACACGAGTCCACTACTCACCACTTCAATACACTACCGAGGATCCACCTCCGTCTTCCTACGGAAGAGCCATCCTCGGCACTCACACTTATCTTGAGGCTTTTAACAGTTTCCATTTACTTGTCTATGAACTGTATAGGCAACCAAGTAGTCCTTTACCGCGGACGCGGCTATTCGAATAGATCATGTTAACCCTGCAGGGGGTACTTCTTCATACACGCTCTCACAACTTACCGTCGTTTACACGACATGTACTCGGCAACCTTCAAGCGGAAGCCCAACGTGGGTGTCAGCCACGACCTACCTAATCACCTAAGCCTCCAGTCCAGGTTTATCGCCTATTCAGGTTCCATCCGCAGGGAGTCCGGCCGAGGTTTCCCATACGGCCCCGAACGATGTGAACAGGGTTCTCGAGATACCTAACGGGTATTCGGTACACCCGGCCACGTACCTACCGCATCACAGCCCACCCCTACGGTCAGCGCTGTCCACGGCCTCCAGTAGGCTACAAACACCAGAAACTACTTGCAACTCCTGGACGGAGAACTAGGGTGAATAAGAAGCCGAGAGGGTCCATTGGTTTCGGGCCCAATGCATGGTAGTAGCTGATTCTTAAATCACACATACAGATCTCAGTGCTTAAGGTCGGCTTCAATGAAACAACCCAGCATGTACCCCTACATGGCCTCTCATCGATACCTTTACCAAATCGTGTTCACCACACCACTCTCATTACCGACATTAACATTTCACTCTAGCCCATCACCCAGATGAACCAGACCTGACACGACTTTAAGCATAGCAGGCATAGCAAGGTAGGAACAACACATACACATGGCTCAATCAACTCCTACACATGCTAGTGGGTTTCATCTAGTTACTGTGGCAATGACAGGTCATGCAGAGGAAATGGGTTCAATTACCGTAGCACACAGAAGGTTGAATCGCGTTGTCTTAATGCAGTAAAAGGGAGCAGGAGCGAGAACATGGGATTGTATCGATATGATCAAATGGTTGGTTGCTTGCCTGATGGTTCGATGCACTGATACGGTTCTTCGTTAGGGTAATCACGGTACTCCTCAGAGGCAGAACCTGTCGCAAAGGACATCGATACACAACCATCACCAAACAATGTGCAACAATATGATGCATGCATGAAACATGGCAATATGGGTGTGTTGGGCTAAGGCAACTAAAACCAGAAGGGTTTGAACAAATTTGAATCAAGGATTCAAATTTCAAATTCAAACATGGCCTTTTAAAGTGCTTTTCCTTGTTCTGCTTAAAACATCAATTTAACTTGTTTGATCATGCATGAAAATAGTACAGATGGATAGATTGGATTTTTCTGATCATTTTTCATATATAATTTGTCCAATTTGGAGTTACAGAATAAAAGTTATGAATTTTTGAAGTTTAAATAATATTCTGGAATTTCCTGATTTAATTTAAATCCAGAAAATCAATTACTGCGTCAGCATGACGTCAGCATGACGTCAGTGGTCAACTGCGGCTGGCTGGAGTCAAACCTGACGTGTGGGGGCCACACGTCAGTGACAGGGGGGGTTTAACAGGTTTAAATTAATCCTAATTAGGGATTAGTGGCGCTGGGGCCCACTGTCAGTGTCAGGGGGGGTTGACTAACAGTAGTTAGCGCTAATCTAACCACCTGGCCGACAGGGCCCACGCGTCAGTGACCCTGGGGGGTCAAACCCCAGGTCGGACAAGTCAAACCCCACCGGCGACATGACGCCGGCGAGGTCCGAGACGCCGGCGAAAGTGCTTTTTGCCATTCCGGCAACCAAATGGACGGCGGAAGGCATCTACGTGTTGCTGAGGTTGAGCCGCGACTATTGGTGGTGGTGGTTGGGCTCGGGGTGGCCGGAGTCGACGGCGGCGAGCTCGGCTGCGGCGGCCGGAGTTCGGGTGCGGTCGGGATCAGTGTTGCAGGGGGTTTGGGGAGGCGTTGGTGCGTGCTGCGTGCTCCTGGTGAGGTGTGGAGCACGATGGTGTGCTCGGTTGGGTGCTACGGTGACCGTGGCCACGACGGCGACATCGCCGGCGGCGTGGAGCTTCTCGGCCAAGGTGGGGCTAGGGCCTAGAGGTCGAAAGAGACCAGGGGAGAAGGGGGAAACGATCCGGGGGCTCACCGCGGAGCTGCAGGGATGGTTAGCAGGCTCGGGGACGCGCTGGTGACGGTGAATTCGACGGCGACGACGGTCGGAGCCCGAAGAGGGGAACGGCGACGTGGCGGCGATGCAGGGCTTCCGGGGAGCTGTGGAGTGGTGGGGAGGAAGAGGGAGTCGAGGCGGAGCTCCTGAGCTAGTCGGGGGAGCGAGGGGTGGTCAGAGACGGCGGCTATGGCGAACGGCGGCGACGGTGGTGTTCGACCGTGAGAGAGAGAGAGAGAGCAGCACGGGAGAGAGGGGGGATAAGGCCAGGGGATCGGGGCGGCACCGAGAAGAAGCGCCGCGGCGTCGCGCTGGCGGGGGAGGCAGGCAGACGAGCTGGTGGCGTGGCGCTCCGGCCGTGCGCGCGCGCCGGCCACACGCCTGGCCGACTGGCGCCAGGAGGACGACGGCGGTAGTGGGCTGGGCTGGCTTGCTGGGCCGGCCAGCTGGCTGGGCCGCACAGGGAGGAGCCCAGGTAAGCTCCTCCTGTTAATTCTTTTCTGTTTTCTAATTTCTGACATTTGTTTTGATTTAAAAGATATATTAAATCATTTATTTAACTTATGCCAATTTTTGCAGGGGCCATATATATTATTCCAAAGCTCTTTTATAAATGGCATAATATTTGGGCATATATTCATATATATAATTAATATATTCCCAATGCAAATACTTATGCATTAATTCCAAATGCCCAAAATAAATGTCCATGAGCCACTAAAAATATTGGTTTGATTTTTATCTCTGTCCAATATTTTCAGAGAGCAACATGAGCATTTTCTTGGATCCTTTTGGAGAAATTTTTATTTGGGTCATTTTCAAAATGGTTCTGAGGGTTTCACAGATCCCCATTTCAAGTTTCTGATGAAAGAGTAAACATGATGCAACACTCTAATGCATGACTAGCTAGGGTGTGACAGAAGAGAAAAGAACGAGAAAGGAAGGGGGAGTGAGCATAAAATAAAAAGGAGGAGGTGAGGAGACAAACACTGAGTTCGGCGCTAGGCGTAGAATCTCCGGAGTCTGGCCATGTTCCATGGGTTTGGCTCGAGTCTGTTATCGGACGCATTACGTAAGTGGTATGCTCCTTTGGTGAGAACTTGGTCGATGATGAAGAGGCCTTGCCACCTGGGTTTGAGCTTGTCCTTCTTCTTCTCCGGTAAGCGTAGAACTAGTTCGCCAATATTATAAGTTTTGGCCCATACTTCTCTGCTTTGGTATTGTCGAGCCTGTTGCTGATAGAATGCGGAACGGGCCTTAGCGACATCGCGCTCCTCCTCCAGGGCATCGAAGTTATCCTGCCGATCCAACTCGGCTTCCTTTTCTTCGTACATGCGTACGCGTGGCGAATCATGTATTATGTCGCAAGGTAGTACTGCTTCCGCACCGTACACCATAAAAAAGGTGTATATCCGGTGGTGCGATTCGGCATGGTTCGAAGCCCCCAGAGTACGGAGTCGAGATCCTCGACCCAATGAGTATCCAACTCTGTTAAGGATCGCACTAGTCTGGGTTTAATGCCACTCATGATGAGACCGTTTGCCCGTTCGACCTGGCCATTTGTTTGAGGATGGTAGACGGAAGCATAGTCGAGCTTAATGCCCATTTTGCTGCACCAAGATTTCACCTCATCGGCCGTGAAATTTGAGCCATTATCGGTGATGATGCTGTGGGGGACGCCGCATCGGTGTACGACCCCGCATATAAAGTCGAGTACTGGTCCGGATTCAGCCGTTTTCACTGGTTTGGCTTCTATCCATTTAGTGAACTTATCTACCATGACCAATAGGTATTTTTTCTTGTGGCTTCCCCCTTTAAGGGGTCCGACCATATCTAGCCCCCAGACCGCGAAGGGCCAAGTTATGGGGATTGTTTGGAGAGCAGTAGGGGGCATATGACTCTGATTGGCAAAGAGCTGGCAACCGACGCAATGTTGCACAAGGTCATGTGCGTCTGCTCGGGCCTTCGGCCAAGAGAAACCTGTACGGAAGACCTTGCTGACTAGTGCTCGAGCCGCGGTGTGGTGCCCGCCCAGTCCGGCATGCATTTCAGCCAAGAGTTGCCGCCCTTCCTCTTCGGAGATGCACCTTTGAAGCACTCCGGTCGCGCTTTTCTTATAGAGTTCCCCTTCATGGACTTTGTAAGCTTTAGAATGCCGGACGATGCAGCGTGCTTCATTTTGGTCTTCGGGGAGCTCCTGCCTATTTAGGTAGGCCAAGAAGGGTTCCGTCCACGGGGCGATGACGGCCATTATTTCGTGGGCTGATGTTGTTATTTCGGTGGTAGAGCCTCCGATTATGTCTGTTAGTTCGGAATCTGGGGATGTATTCGGATCCGTGCTAGTATTGCCGGACTCCCCTTCCCATACCACGGATGGCTTGAACAGGCTTTCCAGGAATATGTTAGGTGGGACAGGGTCACGTTTAGCACCGATACGATCAATTACATCTTCCGCTTGATTGTTTTCTCGAGCCACATGGTGAAACTCGAGCCCCTTGAACCGAGCTGACATTTTAAGGACGGCATTACAGTAGGCCGCCATTTTCGGATCCTTGGCATCAAAGTCTCCATTTATTTGGGATATTGCAAGGTTTGAATCCCCGCGCACCTCTAGGCGTTGAATGCCCATGGAGACTGTCATCTGAAGACCGTGCAAAAGAGCCTCATATTACGCTGCATTGTTGGAGTCTGTGTATAATATCTGGAGGACGTATTGGACTGTGTCTCGGGTGGGAGACGTCAGGACTACACCTGCTCCCAATCCAGCCAGCATTTTAGAGCCGTCGAAGTGCATGATCCAGTTAGAGTATGCGCCGTACTCTTTAGGGAGTTCGGCTTCCATCCATTCGGCGACAAAGTCAGCTAAAACTTGTGACTTAATAGCCCGTCAAGGCTTGTATATTATGTCGAACAGAAGGAGCTCAATGGCCCATTTGGCAATCCAGCCCGTGGCATCGCGGTTATATATTATATCGTTTAGTGGTACTTCGGAGGCCACCATAATCGAACACTCTTGAAAGTAGTGTCATAGCTTTCGGGATGCCATGAAGACCGCGTATGCTATTTTTTGATAGTGTGGGTATCGAGATTTGCATGGGGTGAGGACCATGGATACATAGTAAACCGGCTTTTGTAGCGGGAATTTGTATCCGTCAACCTCTCGCTCGACGACGAATACTGCGCTTAGAACTTGATGTGTTGCAGCTATGTACATCAGCATGGGTTCACCGATATCTGGCGCTGTTAGGGCTGGATTATTGGTCAATAAGGTCTTTATTTCATCGAGTCTGGCCGCGGCTGTATCCATCCACATGAGGTGTTCAGTGCACCGAAGAAGGCGGTAGAGAGGCAATGCCTTTTCTCCTAACCTGGAGATAAAGCTGCTCAAAGCAGCCATGCATCTAGCTAGTTTCTGGATGTGTTTGAGGTCTGTTGGTATAGCCAACTACGACAAAGCTCGGATTTTTGCCGGATTAGATTCAATTCCTCTATTGGAAACGATGAAGCCCAGCAGTTTTCCAGAGGGGACGCCGAAAACGCATTTCTCCGGATTCAGCTTGATGTCGTACGTTTGTAGGTTGTCGAACGTAACCCTCAAGTCATCTATTAGGGTTTCGCCGTGTCTTGTTTTTATGACTACGTCGTCCACGTATGCCTCCACTGTTTTGTCGATTTGCTTTTCCAGGCATGTTTGAATCATGTGTTGGTATGTTGCCCCGGCATTCTTGAGCCCGAAAGGCATAGTGTTGAAGCAGAAGGGGCCATATGGCATTATGAAAGGTGTAGCAGCTTGGTCGGACTCTGCCATTTTATTTGATAGTATCCAGAATATGCATCGAGGAAACACAGCGAGTCGTGTCCTATTGTGGCATCAGTGATTTGATCGATGCAAGGGAGGGGAAATGGATCCTTGGGACAAGCCTTGTTAAGGTCTTTGATGTCGACGCACAGGCGCCAGGATTTATCCTTCTTTGGTACCAATACCAAGTTCGCCAGCCAATCCGGATGTTTGATATCTCTGATGAATCCGGCCTCAAGTAGCTTGGCTAGCTCCTCCCCCATGGCTTGTCATTTGGGCTCTGAAAATCGCCTTAGGGTCTGTTTGACGAGTTTGTATCCCTTTAGTATGTTAAGGTTGTGTTTGGCCAATTCGCGCGGGATGCCCGGCATGTCCAATGGTGCCACGCGAAAATGTCCCAATTCTCGCATTAGAAGTCTCGTAGTGCAGCGTCCATAGTGGGGCCTAACTGTGTCCCGATGGAGGCGGTCTTCGTCGGGTCCGTAGGGTGGACTTGGAATTTGACTATATCATCTAAGGGCTTAAATGAGGTGGACTTGGGTCATTTGTCGAGTATCACGTCGTCCCTGTCCACGGTGGCGCGCAGCGTTGTTAATTCTTCCGCTGCTAGGGCTTCGGACAGTTCCTCCAAGGCTAGTGCTGCGGTTTTATTTTCGGCACGGAGTGCGACAACCGGATCACTAGCTAGAGTGATGATTCCAATGGGTCCAGGCATTTTAACCTTCATGTACCCATAATGGGGTATAGCTTGAAAGCTTGCAAACGCGTCCCGCCCTAGAAGGGCGTGGTTTCTGCTGCCGAAGAGGGCCACTTGGAACACGATTTCTTCGGACCTGTAATTCTCTGGGGTGCCGAATACCACATCGAGTGTGATTTTCCCCATGCACCGTGCCTCCCGACTAGGGATAATCCCCCTGAAGGTTGTGCCGCTTTGCTCAATGCGGCTTTTATCAATTTCCATCTTCTTGAGTGTTTCTTCGTAGATCAGGTTTAATCCACTTCCGCCGTTCATGAGTACTTTAGTGAGCCGACAGACGTCCACAATTGGACTAAGAACCAAAGTGGATGGTGCTCGGACGGTCTGGAATTGGGGCTCGTCACTGGCGTTGAAAGTTATAGCGGTGTCATTCCACAGATTTACTTTTGCCACATGGCAGATTTCAGCAGAGCTTCGATGGGCTTGCTTGCGCCTATTGTTTGAGGTGAAAGTCTCGAAGACTGTTAGTATCGTATTGTGTTCCTTGGCGGGATGTTGTTCGGCTTTATGGCTCTCGAGGAGGTCCTCGCCACTCTTAGCTACCTGCCGAAGTATCCAACATGCCCTAAGGCTATGGGTTGGTGTTGCATCCGGCGTACTGTGAAGCTTGCATGGCCCATTGAACTATCCTTCCAATACGGTTCCACGCCCTGGGGTGGGTTTTGGTTTCTTGGGAATTGAATTGGTCGACTTTCGAGAGTGCGGCCGTTTAGTTCGGACCAAGGTTCTGGTGAGGGCCGTACTATCCCAAAATTTTGTTTGGGTTTTCCAGGCGCTTTCCATCGCACAGTACTTCCGTCCTATGGTTGCTAAGTCCGCAAAGAGTGCTATGTCACAGCAGCTTATAGCACTAAGGAGTCCTTTGTTTGTGCAGTTTTTGCAGAAAAGTGAGACTACGTCCTCCTCGTGGCAGTCCTCGACCTTGTTAAGCGCAAGGAGGAATCTGGCCCAGTAATGGTGTACCATCTCCAGGGACTCTTGCCTGATGCGGGAGAGACGGTTTAAGTCCAAGCAAGTGTCTTTGGCTGAATCCGGATTTTGATCCGATCTGACACCCGGGGGCATGGAAGGTTCCGAGCCCGACAATTCGAGGTCCGGAGTGTTATCCGATCTCTTTGGCCCGATGCCCGACTCTAAGTCCGGGACTCTGGTCATGTCTTCCTTTGGGTAGGTGTTCGTCTTACTGAGTACGGTGATCTGGACGTAATTCGTCCTCAAAGTTGAGGGGCGATTCGTATGTGGTTCCTCCACTACCGCTATCTCATGGGTAGCCGGCTGGGATTTAATGTCCCTCTGGTTGGGTTTAAGCCCAATCCGGTCATAGTCCGTAGCGACTCCCAAAGCGGCGATGCGATCCAGGAGCTCATTAAGAGAGGAGAGCTCCACCGGATCCATCTGTTCGGCAAGCTCCGAATTGATGCGAAGGTCATGCGTGATGACCCGAGAGGCCACCGTTGGCGCGACAGCCAATGGGGCAGCTATAATGAAGCCGCCAAGTCGAAGGATCTGGCCTACAGCCAGCGTTCCTCCAGAGATGATGTCGTCCTTGACAACGAGACGAGCCATCAAGCCTTGCAGCAACGACACAGAGGAACTCTCAATGAAAGAACCAATATCGGTGTCAAAACTAACGGATCTCGGGTAGGGGGTCCCGATCTGTGCGTCTTAGGCTGATGCTAACAGGAAGCAAGGGACACAATGTTTACCCAGGTTCGGGCCCTCTCGATGGAGGTAAAACCCTACTTCCTGCTTGATTAATATTGAAGATATGAGTAGTACAAGAGTATATCTACCACAAGATCATAGAGGCCTAACCCTAAGAGCTAGCCTATGATGGTATGATTGTAGTTGTGATCGGCCTTCTAAGGACCATCCTCTCCGGTTTATATAGACATCGGACAGGGCTAGGGTTTACATGGAGTCGGTTACAAGGAAGGAAATATGATTTTCGGATCGCCAAGCTTGTCTTCCACGCAAAGGAGAGTCCCACCCGGACACGGGCCGAAGTCTTGAGTCTTGTATCTTCACGCTTCAATAGTCTGGACGATGTATATAGTCTGGCTGTCCGGATACCCCCTAATCCAGGACTCCCTCGGTTGTCAATCCCTTCACGGTAACTTGTGAAATTGAGATCTGATAGAGATAATAAGATACGATAAATATTTTTGGTATTTTTATGATATAGATTGGAAAGTAAAAGATGCAAATAAAAGTAGATGGAAAACTTATATGATAAAAGATACACACGGGGGCCATAGGTTTCACTAGTGGCTTCTCTCAAGATAGCATAAGTATTACGGTGGGTGAACAAATTACTGTCGAGCAATTGATAAAAAAAGTGCATAGTTATGAGATTATCTAGGCATGATCATGTATATAGGCATCACGTCCGCAACAAGTAGATCGAAACGATTCTGCATCTACTACTATTACTCCACACATCAACCAACTCCTGCCTGCATCTAGAGTATTACTTTGATAAGAACAGAGTAACGCATTAAGCAAGATGACATGATGTAGAGGGATAAACTCATGCAATATGATATAAACCCCATCTTTTTATCCTCGATGGCAACAATACAATACGTGCCTTGCTGCCCCTACTTTCACTGGGAAAGGACACCGCAAGATTGAACCCAAAGCTAAGCACTTCTCCCATTGCAAGAAAGATCAATCTAGTCGGTTAAACCAAACTGATAATTCGAAGAGACTTGCAAAGATAACCAATCACACATAAAAGAATTCAGAGAAGATTCAATTATTTCTCATAGATAAACTTGATCATAAACCCACAATTCATCGGATCTCGACAAACACACCGCAAAAGGAGTTACATTGAATAGATCTCCAAGAAGATCGAAGAGAACTTTGTATTGAGATTCAAAGAGAGAGAAGAAGCCATCTAGCTAATAACTATGGACCCAAAGGTCTTGGAGATGATGTAGAGGCCCTCCGTGGTCGATTCCCCCTCCGGCGGAGCGCCGGCGAAGGATCCAAGATGGGATCTCACCGATACAGAAGGTTGCGGCGGTAGAATTAGGTTTTCGCGGTGTTCCTAGATGTTCTCGGGGTACGTGGATATATATAGGAGGAAGAGGTATTTCGGTTGAGCCACGAGGGGGCCACGAGGCAGGGGGTGTGCCCACTGCCTTAGGGCGCGCCGGCCACACTCGTGGCCGCCTCGTTCACTGCTTGAAGTCCACTCCAAGTCTCCTAGTTTGCATTTGTTCCAAAAAGATCGCTCGTGAAGGTTTCATCCTGTTTGGACTCTATTTGATATTCCTTTTCTGCGAAACACTGAAATAGGCAAAAAAAATAGCAATTCGGGTTGCGCCTCCGGTTAGTAGGTAAGTCCCAAAAATGATGTAAAAGTGTAAAGTAAAGCCCATAAACATCAAAAATAGGTAATATAATAGCATGGAACAATCAAAAATTATAGATATGTTGGAGACGTATCAAGCATCCCCAAGCTTAATTCATGCTCGTCCTCGAGTAGGTAAATGATAAAAACATATTTTTTGATGTGGAATGCTACCTACATAATTCTCAATGTAATTTTCTTTATTGTGGCATGAATGTTCAGATCCAAGTGATTCAAAATAAAAGTTCAAATTGACATAAAGACCTAGGGCGTTTTGAGGAAGCCCATCATTGGTATATACAAGCCAAGTTCTTTAATGAAAAAATCCCACTAGTATATGAAAGTGACAACATAGGAGACTCTCTATCATGAAGATCATAGTGCTAGTTTGAAGCACAAGTGTGGTAAAAGGATAGTAGCATTGTCCCTTCTCTCTTTTTATCTCATTTTTTTATTTGGCCTTTCTTTTCTTTCTTTTTTTGGCCTTTCTCTTTTCTTTTTTATAAAGTCTGAAGTCTCATCCCGACTTGTGGGGGAATCATAGTCTCCATCATCCTTTCCTCACTTGGGACAATGCTCTAATAATGAAGATCATCACACTTTTATTTACCTTACAACTCAAGATTACAACTCGATACTTAGAACAAAATATGACTCTATATGAATGCCTCCGGTGGTGTACCGGGATATGCAATGAATCAAGAGTGACATGTATGGAAGAATTATGAAGGTGGCTTTGCCACAAATACGATGTCAACTGCATGATCATGCAAAAGCAATATGACAATGATGATGTGTGTCATAATAAATGGAATGGTGGAAAGTTGCATGGCAATATATCTCGGAATGGCTATGGAAATGCCATAATAGGTAGGTATGGTGGCTGTTTTGAGGAAGGTATATGGTGGGTGTATGGTACCGGCGAAAGTTGCATGGCACAAGAGAGGCTAGCAATGGTGGAAGGGTAAGAGTGTGTATAATCCATGGACTCAACATTAGTCATAAAGAACTCATATACTTATTGCAAAAATCTACAAGTCATTGAAACAAAGTACTACACGCATGCTCCTAGGGGGATAGATTGCTAGGAAAAGAACATCGCTCGTCCCCGACCGCCACTCATAAGGAAGACAATCAATAAATAAATTATGCTCCAACTTCATCACAAAGTAGCTCACCATACGTTCATGCTACGAGAATCACAAACTTCAACACAAGTATTCATCAAATTCATAATTACTCCACTAGCATGACTCTAATATCACCATACTCATATCTCAAAACAATTATCAAGCATCAAATTGATCATAGCATCCAATTCACTTTCTATGGTAGTTTTTATTATACCCAACTTGGATGCCCATCATTCTAGGACCAATTATATAACCATAGCAAATACCATGCTGTTCTATAAGACTCTCAAAATAATATAAGTGAAGCATGAGAGATCAACAATTTCTACAAAATTAAACCACCGCCGTGCTCTAAAAGATATAAGTGAAGCACTAGAGCAAAAATTATCTAGCTCAAAACATATAAGTGAAGCACATAGAGTATTCTAATAAATTCCAAATCAAGTGTGTCTCTCCCAAAACGTGTGTACAACAAGGATGATAGTGGTAAATTAAAAGGCAAAGACTCATATCATACAAGACGCTCCAAGCAAAACACATATCATGTGGCAAATAAAAATATAGCTCCAAGTAAAGTTACCGATAGACGAAGATGAAAGAGGGGATGCCTTCCGGGGCATCCTCAACACTACAAAAAAACACACATCCATGACATTTTGGGCGGAAGGAAATTTTTTTATGTCATACATATGACACTTCTATGACGATAATTGTGAGAAAACCCGGTATCATCATAGATGTGGTGGGCTCCTACTTCTATGACAAAAAATCATGATAGAAAATGGGCTTTTCATCCTGGGCGGGCCGGAGATGCAAGCATGACATTCTTTGGGCCGTCCATGACGGAAAAACCCGTGGTAGAAGCGAGGGCGAGGAAAATTTCAGGGAGTTCCCGGTTACGATGGGAGATCGGGGGCCGAGCGATGCGCGTTTCTCTCGTACATGTACGCGCGTGTGTGCGAGGCATTGGCTCTAACTGAACCCGAGCGAGGCGTTGGGCTCTAACTGAACCCGAGCGATTGCACTACAGGCTACGCATTACTGAACCCGAGCGATCGATCGATGGCTGTTAACTGAACCTGATCGAGCGATTCCTTCGCTACTGCTGCTAACTGAAGCCGATGGATGTTGCCTCTCTGGATGAACAGTGAGCGTTGCGGGGGGTGGATGAACAGTGAGCAGTGGTGTTGCCTCTACATGAACAGGACCCCGTGGTGTGGAGGGCTGGATGAACAGGACAACCCTGTGGAGGGCTGGATGAACAGTAGACAGTGGAGGGGCGCCCGTGGAAGGGTGGTTGAACAGTAGCTAGTGGAGTAGCGTGCGGTGAAGGCTGGATGAACAGGCGCCCGTGGAGGCTGGAGGAGGTCGACGGTAGCCCATGGAGGGTGGAGGAGGTCGACGGTGGAGATGAACAGTATCCCGTGGAGTCCCGTTTTGCGGTACGCCACACCCCTCCCGATGAACAGGACCCCCGTTTCGACCGTAGCGCTCCAACACAAGTCTGTTTCGTCCGTTTTGCGGTACGCCACACCCCTCCCGATCAACAGGACCCCCATTTTGAACATAGGAGGTCTTTTTCCTTCATTTTGCGGTATGCCAGACCCCTCCCAATGAACAGGATCCCGTTTCGAACGTGGCCGGTCGAACACAAGTCCGTTTCCTCCATTCTACGGTATGCCAGGCCTCATTTCCATCGCCTTTTCCGTCCAAGCCCTCCCGATGAACACGACGACGCATTCCGTTCTAACCCAGCCGATTGGCTCCCACGCGTTCCGTTGCCTCCTGATGAACACGACGCATTCCGTTGCCTCCCCATGAACACAACGACGACGATGTTTCTCCGTTCCGACCCAGCCATTTACACGAGCCATGGCTGTACGTATGCGCGAGTAGGCGTTCGAGACCCCGCCCGTATGTACACATGCGTGGCCGTATTTTCTTTCTTGCACTCTAGCCACTGTACGTACGTGTACATGCTACGTGCGTGCCTCTACATCCACCAGTATATATGTACGTACATGTTCGTGAACAGAATGACAACACTACGTACGCTTCGACCAGGTGGGTCTCGACTGTCAGGCAATTCCTTGCGTGCGAAGATGTAGGTGGTGGGTCCCAGCAGTCCGGGGGGCGAATCGTTTTTTTTTATGCACTTCCTTGCGTGCGAAGATGTAGCTGGTGTGTCCCAGCAGTCAGGGGGAAACATTTTTTTCGCATAATACGGTGGCCCGTCCGGTGGTCCCTGATACGTCTCCAACGTATCTATAATTTTTGATTGCTCCATGCTACTTTATCTACTGTTTTAGGAAATATTGGGCTTTATTATCCACTTTTATATTATTTTTGGGACTAACCTATTAACCGGAGGCCCAGCCCAGATTTGCTGTTTTATGCCTATTTCAGTGTTTCGAGGAAAAGGAATATCAGACGGAGTCAAAACGGAACGAAATCAACTGGAGAAGTTAGTTTTGCAAGGAAAGCAACCTGATGGACTTGGAGTGCACGTCAGGGGAGTCCCGGGCTGCCCACGAGGGTGCCCCCCTGGGCGCGCCCCCCTACCTCGTGAGCACCCCGAAGGTCCACCAACGTACCGCCTGCACCCATATATACCTATGTACCCTAAAACTTCCAGAACAGAAGATAGATCAGGAGTTCCGCCGCCGCAAGCCTCTTTAGCCACCAAAAACCAATCGGGACCCTGTTCCGGCACCTTGCCGGAGGGGGGTCCCATCACCGATGGCCATCTTCATCATCCCGGTGCTATCCATGACGAAGAGGGAGTAGTTCACCCTCGGGGCTGAGGGTATGTACCAGTAGCTATGTGTTTGATCTCTCTCTCTCGTGTTCTCTCTCGTGTTCCCTCTATGGCACGATCTTGATGTATCCCGAGCTTTGCTATTGTAGTTGGATCTTACGATGTTTCTCCCCCTCTACTCTCTTGTGATGAATGGAGTTTCCCGTTTGAAGTTATCTTATCGGATTGAGTCTTTTATGAGAACACTTGATGTATGTCTTGCCATGATTCTCTGTGGTGACAACGGGATATCATGTGCCACTTGATGTATGTTATGGTGATCAACTTGCGAGTTTCATGACATTGGGAACCTATGCATAGGGGTTGGCACACGTTCTTGACTCTCCGGTAGTAGCTTTGGGGCACTCTTTGAAGTACTTTTATGTTCGTTGGATGAATCTGAGATTGTGTGACGCATATCGTATAATCATGCCCACGGATACTTGAGGTGACAATGGAGTATCTAGGTGACATTAGGGTTTTGGTTGATTTGTGTCTTAAGGTGTTATTCTAGTACGAACTCTTTTATAGACCGATCCGAAAGAATAACTTTGAGGTGGTTTCGTACCCTACCATAATCTCTACGTTTGTTCTCCACTATTAGTGTCTTTGGAGTGACTCTTTTTTGCATGTTGAGGGCTTGTTATATGATGTATCTATGTTATTATTCTTGAGAACTTGCACTAGTGAAAGTATGAACCCTAGGCCTTGTTTCCTATCATTGCAATACCCACTACTAGGGAAAAGGCTAGCAGCAGCGCGGGTTTTAGGCCTATCAGTAGCGCGGGGGGATGCGCTACTGATAAGGCGCTACAGCTAACGTGTAGCAGTAGCGCCTGTCGTCCCACGCTACTGCTATACATGGATAGCTGCAGCGCGCTTCGCTGAAGAGCGCTACTGATATTATCTGCAGCGCTTTTGCCAGACAAGCGCTACTGGTAATGCAACGCTACTGCTAACTCCCCCCCCCCCTCGCTACTACTAGTTTTATGAAAAAAAATCATATTTGTTTTGTATTTGAATATTTGTTTTGTATTTGAATAGGCTTTATACAATAATCTGTAGCATATCATACACATACAAATGTAATCATAGCATATACATACAACTAGTCTCATCAAATCATGTCATCATCATAATCATCATCCAACACAAAGTGGTCTCTCGTTATCATCTTGAAAATAGTGATACAAATCTCGATTACTTGCAAATACATCGTCATCCATCTAAACAATGGTATACGCGTGAACCTAAACTAACTACTGCCTGTCGCTCGGAAATCGGAAACCGGTACACCTGGGCCTGACACTCCGGCCACTTGTCGTATATATACTCCTGGCGTAGCACTTATTCACCATCAATGATCTATGCACCTGCATCGTCACATGAGTCGATGATATGCAACATATATAGTTGAGCAATAGAAAGAGACAGACTTGGCAAAAATAGAAACAACATATCATAAGCATAAATAACAAAGTTCATCGTACCCCAAAATGCCCTAACTAGAGTGATTTTCGCTCGTCGAGGAGGAGGACGGTTTAATTACATCACAAATAAAGTTTCACCGTGCATAACTCAAAGTTTTGTCAGACAGAAAGTATGGACTAAACGGACACATTGTCATATATCGACAATCACTCCAACATGTCGTGCCATTCATCAATGTCAGGGAGATAGTCCTCGAGCCTAGTGAAAGGCTTCAGGTCGAGACGCTGAGCGGCTACCCATGTTCGGACGTCTTCCCGTGACATTTGTCCTTCTTCGTAGAACATCCCTGTTTTTTCGAAGACCTCCTTCATGATGATTTGGGCAAGTTCGCGTTGGATGTGATAGAACTCGGCTCGAAGTCGATGATCCTCGATATCTCCTACGTTCTTTGCCCATTGTAGAATATGGGCATCACCGGATCTAGGTGACATGCAAAGGTTCTGGTGATCCCGTCTGTACTCCAGCATGTGGTGTAGGACATAAAATCCACCATTAAGAGAATTGTTCGGTTGCTGGATGCAGCAAAAGTTGGTCTTATGGCTGAAGGCGACCCTGCTGCCCATTCTCTTCTTGTCCCTGACCTCCCCACCCCTTGCTTGGTAGTCAAACATAGCATTGTCGAGAACATCCTTGATGTGGGTGTAATCCTTTTTTTGAATGTTCTTCGACGAGTCCAAGTAAAGAGCGTGGGAGAATAGGGGGTATAGGATGATGAGGACGGCGTGCCCGCCGCTGCACAAAATAAGAACACCTCAAATTACTTAGCCTCCACCGTGCAAATGAATGATTGAAATAGAAGGAAGGATAGCAACGCGGATGACTTACACAGGATGATAAGGCACGAGAATCGCCTCCTTGTTCTTCTTAGCGAGTATGAAATCGATGATGTATTCCCTCGCGTATACACGGTGCTCTGCGCAGACTCCCAAGAAGCCCTCGTGCATGTAGTACGGGTCAGCCAAAATTCACGGAAAATTTCGGCATGACCTTTGCTAAAAAGTGGACAAATCGAGAACCTGAAATTTGCCGGAACAGAAATGAATCAACATTCCGGCAAAACATAGGCCACTCAGCATCATTCCCTGGAAACAACAAAGCCACTTGGTCACAATCGAACAACTTCAATGAAGAGATATAACATGACCACTTCAATGAAAAGATATAATCAGCAATAAAAGTCTACGAAGGGATCATCTTTAAAATAAAATTTGCCTAAATTCTTTTCCTTGAAAAATAGTGGTCTTTTCAAAAATCAAAAACCTTTGCAAAATGACCTCACTAAACACTTCTCTGCCTAGGACAGAACCCAAATTATGTTGATCTAGCTATTCCTCTCTCTCACACAAACATACATTATTATCTCTAACCCTTCTCTGCCTAGGACAGAACCCAATTAAATTGCAAAGGAACTCCATTTCTCTAACCCTTCTGACCTAATGCTCTAAAATAAAATTTTCCTCTAACCTAGCCAACCTACTTAACCTAGCTTGTTAATCCAATGAACCTAATAAACCTATCTATTTAACCTAGTTAGTTAATCTAGTTTACCTAGATAATTAATCCTAATTAAACTAGTTAACGCAGCTAGTTCTCTGTCAAAGCCCTAAATAAATTTTTGCACTAATTAACCTAGATAATTAACCTAATTAAACTAGTTAACCTGACTAGTTCTCTATCAAAGCCCTAACAAAAAATTTGCACTAACCTAGATAATTAACCTAATTAAACTAGTTAACCTAACTACTTCTCTGTCAAAGCCCTAACTAAATTTTTGCCCTAACCTAGATAATTAACCTAATTAAACTAGCTAACCTATGCATGAGAGAGAGAGGAGGGGTGGGGGCTTACAGAAGATGGCTCCGGTGGTGGCGAGGGAGGCAGTGGTGGCGAGGGAGGCAGGGGCGTCTCCGGTGACGACGAGGGAGGCGGTGGTGGCGAGGGAGGCAGGGGCGTCTCCGGTGATGGCGGGGGAGGCAGTTGTGGCAAGGAAGGATTCGGTGGCGTCGACGGCGGCACCGGTGGCATTGACGAGGCCGTGCGGCTCTGTGGCGTTGGGGGCGGCTCCGGTGGCGTCGACGGCGCACGGCTCTGGTGGCGTCGACGTCCGCAGGAGACGGCGTCGAAGTGGGGCGACGGCGAATCGGGGAGACGGTGGCGCGCGGGGTGGGTTGAGGGATTAGGGGGGGAAGTGGTGGCCGGGGGGAAATGGTTTTTTGGTTAAGTCAAACTTAGTGGTAGCGCATTTGGTAAAACGCGCTATAGCTAAGATAGCTATAGCGGTTTTTACAAAACACGCTGCTGCTATAGCTATGTAATGTTCTTCCATTTTTTAATTTCCTTTTCTGTTTCTATAGCGGGGGTCTAGGACACACACAGCAGCTACGTTAGCTATAGTGCCTCTTACGGACACACGCTACTACTATGCCTTCCTCCGTTTTTTCGCTTTTTCATTTATTTTGCTTTACATTTTATTTTTTCCTTTCTCCTTTTTCTATTTCTTTCATTTTCATTTACTTTTCTATTTGTTTTTCATCTTATTTTATTTCCGTTAGTAGCAGTGCTCTTCTTAGGAAACGCACAGCTACTTATGCCCTAGCTGTACCGCGCTTCTTCCAAGCCCGCTACTGCTATGCATAGCCTATCATTCTAGCAATGGCAATATTAGTAGTAGCGCTTTTGCCACTACACGCGCTACTGCTAAAGTTGTATCTGTAGCGCGGTTTTTACTCAAACGCTACTTCTATTTAGCACTAGCGCCCTTTTTTGACCCGCGTTGTTGCTACATTTCTGTGTATAAGGTTTTACCTAGTAGTGACCGTTTACGCTCACTTTTATCGCTCGCTACCTTGCTGTTTTTATTATTTCAGATTACAACAACCCATATCTACTATCTATTTTGCACTTGTATCTTCATCTCTTCGCCAAACTGGTGCACCTATACAATTTACCATTGTATTGGGTGTGTTGGGGACACAAGAGACTCTTTGTTATTTGGTTGCAGGGTTGCTTGAGAGAGACCATCTTCATCCTACGCCTCCTACGGATTGATAAACCTTAGGTCATCCACCTAAGGGAAATTTGCTACTGTCCTACAAACCTGTGCACTTGCAGGCCCAAAAACGTCTACAAGAAGAAGGTTGTGTAGTAGACATCAGTCCCCGCTGTCAGGTGGAGGAATAATTATTTTGCACGTAATAAGGAGGCACTTCCTTGCTGTGGCCATGGACCCAGCTGTCAGCCTCTCCACGTACAGTCCACGTTCGATGGAAGCCGTTCCTTGACCATGTTGACCACGCCGCACCGAGAGCACCAGGGCGGTGGACGACGGCGAGGCCTAGGAAGGGGACGATGCAAAGCCGGGGAAGACGCGGCAGTGGATGCCCACGCGTAGAGGAGTGTGAGGGTTCACTGGTTCGCTGCGGTGTGAGGCTGCCGTCGCCGTAGAATAACTGGGGGTGTGGGTGAGTAGAGGGATGGTCTGGCCAGCGGTGGGAGTAGTAGGGGGCCGTGAGGCCTCCGCTGCATCGCAGCCGGCCACGGGAGGCAGGAGCACGAGGCACGACCGACGCTGGTTTGGGCGACTGGAGCAAGAAGACCAGAGGTTGAAGAAGCACTACGGCCGTTGGATGGACATCGTACGGTCACTGGAGCTAGAATCGTGCATATTGACTAAGTTGACAAAGCCCTACATCCCCATTAACTTAGTAGGCCCACAAGTCAGCCTGCCACTATACTGGATCCCAGCTAACAGGGGGAGTATTCATTTTTTTGTGCGTAACAAGGAGGCACTTCCTTGCGTGCGAAGATATAGCTTGTGGGTTCGAGCTGTCAGCGGCGGTAACGTTTTTTTCGCGAAATACAGAGGCCTTTTCGATGGGTCCCAGATATCAGGTGGAGGAATCATTATTTTGCATGTAATAAGGAGGCATTTCCTTGCATGCGGCCATGGACCCAGCTATCAGCCTCTCCACGTACAGTCCATTTCAGATGCATGTCGGTCATTGACCAGGTTGACCAGGCCGCGCCGAGAGCACCAGGGCGGTGGACGACGGCGAGGCCTAGGAAGGGAACGACATGGAGGCAGGAAGACTCGGCAGTTGTTTCCCACGCGGATGGGGTACAACTGTACGAGGGTTTACTAGTTCGTCTACCATCGTCGGAGAATAACAGCAGGTGTGGGTGAGTAGAGGGATGGCTAGGCCAGCAATGGGAGTATGGTGGGGCGGTGAGGCCTACGCGGCAGCATAGCCGTCTGCGGGGAGGAGGGAGCAGGCAGTCCCACCGACGCTTGTTTGAGCGACTGGAGCAGGAAGAGCAGAGATTGAAGAAGCACGACGGCCGTTGGATGGACATCGTACGGTCACTGGAGCTAGAATCGTTCATATGGACTAAGATGACAAAGCCCTCCGTCCCCATCAACTTAGTAGACCCACAAGTCAGCCTACCACCATGGTGGGTCCCAGCTAGCAGGGGGAGTATTCATTTTTTTGTGCGTAATAAGCAGGCACTTCCGGTGGGTCCGAGCTGACAACTGGGGGAACATTTTTTTCGCGAAATATGGTGGTCCATCTGGTGGGTCCCAGCAGTCAGGGGGAAACGTTTTTTTGCGAAATGCGGTGGCCCATCTGGTGGGTCCCAGCAGTCAGGGGGAAACGTTTTTTTTCGCAAAATACTGGTGGCCCGCCCGGTGGGTACCTGCTGTCAGGTGGAGGAATAATTATTTTGCACGTAATAAGGAGGCACTTCCTTGCTGCTACCGTGGACCCAGCTGTCAGCCTCTCCACGTACAGTACTCTTCTGATGGAAGTCGGTCGTTGACCACATTGACCATGCTGCGCCGAGAGCACCACGGCGGTGGACGACGGTGAGGCCTAGGAAGGGGACGACATGGAGCCGGGGAAGACGCGGAAGTGGATGCCCATGCGGAGAGGAGTACGAGGGTGCACTGGTTCGGCTGCGGTGTGAGGCTGCCATCGCCGCAGAATAATAGGAGGAGTGGGTGAGTGGAGGGATGGCCTGGCCAGCGGTGGGAGTAGTATGGGGGCGGTGAGGCCTCTGCGGCAGCACAGCCGGCCAGTGGAGGTAGGAGCATGCGGCATGACCGGCGCTGCTTTGGGCGGCTGGAGCAAGAAGACCAAAGGTTGAAGAAGCACTATGGCCGTTGGATGGACATCATTGACCACGCCGCGCAGAGAGCACCAGGGCGGTGGACGACAGCGAGGCCTACGAAGGAACGGCACGGAGCTGGGGAAGACACGACAGTGGCTGCCCACGTGGTGGAGAGTACGAGGGTTGACTGGTTCGGCTGACGTCACGGGAAAATAACAGGAGGTGTGGGTGAGAAGAGGGATAGATAGGCCAGAGATGCGACTATGATGGGGCCGTGAGGCCTGCCCGGCAGCACAGCCGGCCACGGGAGGCGGGAGCAGGCGGTTCCGACGGCACTGGTTTGGGCGGCTGGGGCAGGAAGATCAGAGACTGAAGAAGCACGATTGCCGTTAGATTGACATCTAACGGTGTGATGCTGGTAGAGTAGATTGTTGACTAAGTTTATTTTTTGAGAAACCTAGTGTACGCATGAACTTAGTAGGCCCACAAGTCAGCCTCCAAATCTATGGCAGACAACATAAAGCCCATTTGCTATTTTTTATAATTTGCAGCCCATTTGCAAATTCTTAAGTAATTTATTACAGCCCATTTTCTGCACAGGACCACGGTCAAAAAGTTCAACCTTATTTTGCATATTTCGGTGGATTCCGAACTGTTGTAATCCCGAAATGATAAACATTTTTTAAGAACTCATTGATTTGCCAAAAAATAGTTTTTGTTTTTGTAAGCAAATAAGACGTGGGACAATTGAGTTGGTTTAAGGGAAAACTAGTGGTAAAAAAATCAGCGCTGGGTGGGAAAAACAACAAAAATAAGGATGTAAATATGAAAAGGGAATTTTATGTGTTTTCAATATAATGATACGTGTATATGAACTAGTAAAACTATAGGTAGAGATTAGAAAACGGATGTAGGACATGCGTTTCAAATGGAAAATAGAATTGGGCTGTGTGTTTAATTCGGTAAAAAACTGCCTGCGGATGTTGTACGACAAAATATAACTAACGCTGACGGGACAGAGGCCAGTAGATACCTGTTGGATCTTTGTGCCCCGTTGTCGTCATGTGATGGGCCTGTTAAAAACAAAACCAACCCTCGGCAGTCTACATCCCAGTTGAAACTTGCTCGACCTGAAAAAACAATATACGTGCCCAATAAACGAGAGAATTCTGCAAGTATAGAATGATAACTGGGATGCAGCAGGGATATTGTTTTTTCATCGTGATAATAAGTGCATGCACTTGTTTCAAAAAAATTGGAGAACTGGGAATTCGAACGGCAGGTGCTTATGCTACCCATCAAATAAAAAATTAGGTGCCTGAAAATTCGTTTCGAAACAAATGATTCAGCTTTATATCCACGTCGACCCTCAGCATGATGGTTGGAAGCAAATGCAAGTTCATACCAAAATATCGTTAACAACAATACGAACTATCCGACAACAAGGTAGTACAACTACCAATACCAAACTAACTTATTATCTTTTTACTCCTGGCCCTAGTGTTCGTCTGGTAGAAAATCTTGCAGAGGACCAGCTCCCGCTCCTTCCCTTGCTCCAAGTGCCCAAGGTGGTACTGGTGCATCAGCCAGTTGGTCCTCTGCTAGTTGAAGTTCTTGTTGGTGTGCAGCACCAGAACCTTTTTTGTTGCCCGTCTGCCGGCCGTTGGCCATCACCGGCAAGGTATTGCCGGTCTTGTGCCACATCGCGTGCATGCCGCACTCCGACTGTATCTTGCGACGCGTCCATGTGCCCCTTTTGAACGCCCTAGAATTGCGCTAGAAGAAATGCTTCCTGAGGCCACTCAGTGTGATACCTGCAGTATTGTGGAATATAGTTAGCATTTTCATAACATCTTTGGCATGTTGCAGTCACTTGTTTCACTTTTTATTAACTGTCAAATTGTAATTGCTTCACCAGGTCTGCGTCTAAAGAGAAAAATAGGGCTATAAACAAAGGAATATGTTTGTGCAAGTAGACGGCCGATCGGTGTCTTACCTGGAAGTTTCTCAGGTTGGGTGTAGCATATGCCGTGCTCACTGTCGATGGTTGGTATGAACAAATCGATGAGAGACGGAAATCTCGCGCTGTCAGCACTCACTTTGGCCTCAAGGTGCTCAGTCAGCTCCTGATCCGTGGGATCGAACTTGATGCCAGCCGGTAGCACCGGCCAATCCTTCTTCAACTTGCATCAGTAATTCCAGTTATATGGTACTCAATGTATGATCAATCGACTGTTTTAAGTGAATGATGAAAGATTTCGACAGATAAGTGGTACTCCAAATCTGAAGTCCAGAATACCCAAACACGCCGCCGGGATTCTTGTGTCAGCTCACACGCAGCGTGTTGTCACGTCAATTCAATGTGTGGACATGATGAATAATTTTACTGGCGTATACTAGTACTGCTACTATACTACTTACTAGTCGTATTTAGTGTCACAATTTATACATAGGTTTAACTAACAAGTACGCACTTGAAGCCTAACTGATATATATATATATATATATATATATATATATATATATGGCTTCTGCACAGCATCTCCATCACCATTATCAGTACATCCTATGTAGGTGAGTTAAGATGCACTTGATCCCAGGAAGGTATCTATCCTTCAAACCAGAGGAGTGCTTCAAACTAACAATAGTACATAATATCCAACAAAAGAGGGTCGTGCTACAGCAGCAGAATACATGGCTCAGTCTAGATATCAGCATGTATCAAGTTGTGCATATTTGTTGTTGGCATGAACCACATCGCCGCATGTCGAGTTTGCAAAAGCCATCCATCGCATGGAAGCTTGATGCCTTTCACACACTGAAGATTATCTAGCAACAAGTGATACGTCTCCGTCGTATCTACTTTTCCAAACACTTTTGCCCTTGGTTTGGACTCTAACTTGTATGATTTGAATGGAACTAACCCGGACTGACGCTGTTTTCAGCAGAATTGCCACGATGTTGTTTTATGTGCAGAAAATAAAGTTCTCGGAATGTCCTGAAACTCCACGGAACACCTTAGAAAAAACAATAAAAATTCTTCGCCAAAGATGAAGACCAGGGGGCCCACACCCTATCCACGAGGGTGCCCCCCTGGGCGCGCCCCCCTACCTCGTGGGCCCCCTGGTGGCCCTCCGACGCCAACTCCAACTCTATATATTGGCTTTCGGGGAGAAAAAAATCAGAGAGAAGAAATCATCGCGTTTTACGATACGGAGCCGCCGCCAAGCCCTAATCTCTCTCGGGAGGGCTGATCTGGAGTTCGTTCGGGGCTCCAGAGAGGGGGATTCGTCGCCGTCGTCATCATCAACCATCCTCCATCACCAATTTCATGATGCTCACCGCCGTGCGTGAGTAATTCCATCGTAGGCTTGCTGGACGGTGATGGGTTGGATGAGATTTATCATGTAATCGAGTTAGTTTTGTTAGGGTTTGATCCCTAGTATCCATTATGTTCTGAGATTGATGTTTCTATGACTTTGCTATGCTTAATGCTTGTCACTAGGGCCTGAGTGCCATGATTTCAGATTTGAACCTATTATGTTTTCATGAATATATGTGTGTTCTTGATCCTATCTTGCAAGTCTATAGTCACCTACTATGTGTTATGATCCGGCAACCCCGAAGTGACAATAATCGGGACCACTCCTGGTGATGACCGTAGTTTGAGGAGTTCATGTATTCACTATGCGCTAATGCTTTGTTCCGGTTCTCTATTAAAAGGAGGCCTTAATATCCCTTAGTTTCCAATAGGACCTCGCTGCCACGGGAGGGTAGGACAAAAGATGTCATGCAAGTTCTTTTCCATAAGCACGTATGACTATATACGGAATACATGCCTACATTACATTGATGAACTGGAGCTAGTTCTGTGACACCCTATGTTATGACTGTTACATGACGAACCACATCCGGCATAATTATCCATCACTAATCCAGTGCCTACGAGTTTTCCATATACTGGTTCTCGCTTATTTACTTTTCCGTTGCTACTGTTACAATCACTATAAAATACCAAAAAAACATTACTTTTGTTACCGTTACCACCACTATCATATTACTTTGCTACTAAACACTTTGCTGCAGATACTAAGTTTCCAAGTGTGGTTGAATTGACAACTCAGCTGCTAATACTTGAGAATATTCTTTGGCTCCCCTTGTGTCGAATCAATAAATTTGGGTTGAATACTCTACCCTCGAAAACTGTTGCGATCCCCTATACTTGTGGGTTATCAAGACATTTTTCTGGCGCCGTTGCCGGGGAACATAGCTCTATTCTTTGAGTCACTTGGGATTTATATCTGCTGGACACTATGAAGAACTTGAAAGACGACCGAACTACTATTTTTCCCTCAACTACGAGGGGAGGTGAGGAACTGCCATCTAGCCTTGCACTAGATTATCCTTCTGTTATAAGTAAGTTTGCGACACCTAAACCTGCTACTGCTATGAATTCTGATATGCTGCATGTTATTGATGATGCCACTTCTGCTATGCATGATACTTATGATGAAACTACTTCTATGCTTGATACTACTGTGCCCCTTGGTGAATTTCTTGATGAGCAAATTGCTAGGTCTAGAGAAAGAGAAATTATTGAACCTGAATACGATGATGATAGTGATGATGAGAATATGCCTGCTATTCCTGAGGGTTATATTCTTGATGCGGAATCTTCTGCAGCTATTTTTGCCTGCCAGGATAGATATGAACTTAAGAGGTTGCTAGTTAAATGGAGTAAAGAATCTTTTAGAGATAGAATGAGACCCGACCCTGCTTTTGCTACTTCACCTATCTATGTTCCCGATAAGGATTATTATGATTTCTCTGTTGATCCAGATATAATTACTTTGGTTGAATCTGATCCTTTCTATGGTTATGAATCTGAAACTGTTGTGGCACATCTTACTAAGTTAAATGATATAGCTGCCATGTTTACTATGATGAGAGATCGCGCTACCTTTATTTACTCAAAATATTACCCTTCTCATTAAAGGGTGATGCTAAGATATGGTTTAATTCTCTTGATCCTGGTTGTGGGCAAACTCCCCAGGATATGATATAGCTGCTTTGAGGGAAATATACAACTTCGTGCAAATTGAAGAAGAGAGTCTCCCACAAGCTTGGGGGAGGCTTCTCAAGTTACTTAATGCTTTGCCTGATCATCCTCTTAAGAAACCTAAAATACTTGATATCTTTTATAATCGACTAACCGATGCTTCCAGAGATTACCTGAACAGTTGTGCTGGTTCTCTTTTCAGGGAAAGACCACCGGATGAAGCTGAAATTCTATTGAATAATATGTTGACAAATGAAAATAATTGGGCACCTCCCGAGCCACCTCCTGAGCCAGCTCCAGAGCCAATTACTAGGCCTATTCCTAAACCAACTCCGAAGAAGAGAGGTGTTCTATTTCTCAGTCCCGAAGATATGCAAGAGGCAAAGAAATCTATGAAAGAAAAAGGTATTAAAACTGAAGATGTTAAGAATTTACCTCCTATTGAAGAAATACATGTTTTAATTTACCACCTGTTGAAGAAGTATATGATCTCAACTACTTATTTACTGAAGAACCTCCCGATATCCCGACACGGGTAATAAAGGTAAATTCTCTCTATAGATATGATAAAGCTGAAGTCCCTCCTACTAAAATTGCTAGTCAGTGCTTGGATGAGTTTGATGAGTTTATGTTTAAGCAAGATGACTTTAATGCTTATTTTGGTAGACAATTAAAATAGAATACCTTTATGATTAAACGCTTGGGTGATTATATGGCTGATATTAGAGGTGAACTTAAACTTGTTAGCAAACATGCTTCTATGGTTACCACTCAAGTAGAACAAGTACTTACAGCTGAAAAGGAAGTGCTTGATGAAATGAATAGTAAGAAAAATGATTATGCTGTTAGAGTGGCTACTAGAACTGGTAGAATGACTCAGGAACCTTTGTACCCTGAAGGCCACCCGAAGAGAATCGAGCAAGATTCTCAGAGGAATAATATTGATGTACCTAGTTCTTCTAAAAGGAAGAAAAAGAAAAATGATAGGACTTTGCAAACTTCTAGTGAACCTATTACTGAACCACCTGAGAATCCAAATGATATCTCTATGACTGATGCTGAAACACAATCAGGTGATGAACATGAACCTAGTGATAATGTTAATGATGATGTTCATGTTGATGCTCAACCTAGTAATGATAATGATGTAGAAGTTGAACCTGCTGTTGATCTTGATAACCCACAATCAAGGAATCAACGTTATGATAAAAGAGACTTCGTTGCTAGGAAACATGGTAAAGAAAGGGAACCATGGGTTCAGAAACCCATGCCTTTTCCTCCAAAACCATCCAAGAAAAAGGATGATGAGGATTTTGAGCGCTTTGCTGAAATGATTAGACCCATCTTTTTGCGTATGCGATTAACTGACGTGCTCAAAACAAATCCTTATGCTAAGTATATGAAGGATATCGTTACTAATAAAAGAAAGATACCTGAAGCTGAAATTACCACCATGCTTGCTAATTATACTTTTAAGGGTGGAATACCAGAGAAACTTGGAGATCCAGGAGTACCTACTGTACCATGCTCCATTAAGAGAAATTATGTTAAAACTGCTTTATGTGATCTTGGAGCCGGTGTCAGTGTTATGCCTCTCTCTTTATATCGTAGACTTGACTTGAATAAGTTGACACCTACTGAAATATCTTTGCAAATGGCTGATAAATCAACTGCTATACCAGTTGGTATTTGTGAGGATGTGCCTGTTGTGGTTGCAAACGTTACTATTTTAACGGACTTTGTTATTCTTGATATTCCCGAGGATGATAGTATGTCTATTATTCTTGGAAGACCTTTCCTTAATACTGTAGGGGCTGTTATTGATTGCAACAAAGGCAATGTCACTTTTCATGTTAATGGCAATGAGCACACGGTACACTTTCCGAGGAAACAACCTCAAGTTTATAGTATCAACTCTATTGGAAAAATTCCATCAATTATATTTGGAGGTTTTGAATTTCCTCTCCCTACTGTCAAGAAAAAGTATGATATTCTTATTGTTGGGGATTTTCATATCCCCGTTGAGGTAACCTAGTGTTATTCGAAATTTCTCCGGTTCCATGATTATCGGAATGAGTTTGTTAACAAGACTTGATCAACCTTGTTAGTGGATTCTTTTTTATGATCACGAGATGGATGAAACTAGAAGCACAACCTTCTGTACCCTCTTTATATTTTCTGTTATATAGTAGAAATAAAGTAAAATAGTTTTTTTCTGTCTGTCTCCCGACTTATCCGTGCAATATAAAAGTTTCCCGAAAATAAAAGTCCTTAGAATGCCATGCCAATTTAATATGATTTTTTCGGGAATATTTGAGGATTTACTGTGCAAAAATCACCACGGGGGGAGCTGCCACCTGGCCACGAGGGTGGACGACGCGCCCTAACCCCCTGGGCGCCCCCTGCCTCATGGGCCCACAGTGGCCCTCCTCCACTTATTCCTGCTCCCATCTTCTTCCTCTGTCTCACACAAACACGACAAACCAACTCAAGCACGAGTTCCAGGCCCCGTTGCTGTGATTTTCGATCTCCTTGCTCAAAGCACCTCCCGCAAAACTGCTTGGGGAGATTGTTCCTTGGTATGTGACTCCTCCATTGGTCCAATTAGTTTTTGTTCTATTGCTTTATTCATTGCAAATTTGTGTTGCATAGGTGACCATGTTCTTGAGCTTGCATGTCAAATTTATATGGTTCCAAGTAGTTCCAATGCTTTATATAGGCTCTAGACACTTGTGGGAGTTGTTACTATCAATTTTATTGAAGTTGGTTCACTTTTATTTGAAGTTACTAAAAATTTCAGGTTGTTTCAGAAAATAATGAAGAGACTTTTGAGGGGCTCGTCGAGCCGAAGCTCGAAGGAAAAACAAAAGGAAGAAGAGCAGAAGCCCAAATTTAATTTGCCTCGCACCGCGGAGGTCCGGCCATGTGAATGGCCTTCCGATGACTTTTTGAGGAGATCCGGGATTCATGAGGATTTCTATTCATTGATTGAGAATGCCGGCCTCGCCGACTTCTTCCGCGACCAATGTCATCAGTATCTCTTACTCACAAATACTTTTGTGCAAAACTTCTACTTTTTCCCTAAGAAATCACCTCCAACGTTAGAATTTCATTTATATGACGTTGTTAAAGAGATGACATTAGCGGAATTCTGCGAGGTTTGCAGAATACCCTTTGAGGGCACTTTAGATGAAACCCACCGTAATGAAGTAGAAGCTTTTATTAACACTATCACTGTGGGTGAAACCAGGAAGGTTTCTGATGCGACGATCACTAGCATACATTTTCCTGTTTTACGCTACTTTGCCTTATTTGCTAGTCGTTGCTTGATTGGGCGCGGAAACTGTGGGAACCATGGTATTCCTGATATTATTATTTTGTTCCATGGTTTATACCGCAATAACTCTGTTAGTATGGGTGGAATTGTTGCTAGACGGTTAAGTTTGAACCGTACTAAGGGCCCCATCTTTGGAGGCATTTATGCTTCACGCCTAGCTGAACATTTTGAAATACCTATTAGGCATGAGGAGAAAGAAGAAACAGCACTGCCCCATGCTTATTTAGACTATAAGAGTATGGTAGTGCATGATTTTCTTGTTAAGAGTCGCGAAGGGGAGCTCAAATACAAATTATACTTTGATAAACATCACCCTGAGACTATTACTTTGCCTGCTCCTTCTTTGTTTAACTTATCTGCAGGTCCTCACATCGTTTTGTGGTTGGCTGTTCAAGCCTATCAGAATCCTGCACCAGCCCCGGAACCGGAGCCACAAGATGAGCCTCCACGACTATCTGTTTATTCTTGGGATCCAGAGGAGGTTGCCAGCCAGTGGCAGCCGGAGCCTTCTTCGTCATAGTATGGCCCCCAGCTTCACCTACGGGTATCCGCCAGGCTATCCCTAGTAATAGACCAACTTAGGCCAAAAGCCTAAGCTTGGGGGAGTACGTATTTCCCACCGACATTACATTTATGTTCACACACACTCATTGCTAGATGTCGGTGCTCATACTCTTCCACTATAATATCCATGCTAGTTTATTTTGTTTTTCCTTCTTTCTTCTTGTGTGTTTGATAAACCTTAAGAAAAACCAAAAAAAATAGTAGTAGTTTATTTCTTTGCTGTAGTAATTAAAAACAAAACCCGAAAATATTTCCCGTTCTTCTTTTGCTTGTTGGGAGCTTTCCCGTGTAAATAGTTTTTTATTTCTTTTCCTTTCTTTGGGGGTCGAGAAGACTATATTGAAAATGCTTAGTGGCTCTTATATGCATGAATGATTATTTAACTTAGAGCCCATATTACTTGTCTTCTCTCTTGATTTGAATGCTTGCAGATTCTAGCTTAGTCCAATGCACGTGCACTCTTATTATTATACACATCGTTCGGTCATGCAAGTGAAAGGCAATAATGATGATATATGATGGACTTATTGGGATGAGAAAAGCTGGTATGAACTCGACCTCTTTTGTTTTTGTAAATATGATGATTCATCATTCCTGAGTTAGCTATTATGAAGTGAACATATTTGCAATGACATTTAGAGATTATAGTTGCTTGTGCCATGCTTGATTAGCTATGAGTTATAATGGTTTACCTTGCGTGCCAACATGCTATTAGAATGATTATGATGTGGTATGATGGGATGGTATACTCCTTTAAATGAATTGAGTGACTCGACTTGGCACATGTTCACGCATGTAGTTGAATCAAATCAACATAGCCTTCATGATATTTATGTTCATGGTGGATTATATCCTACTCATGCTTGTATTCAGTGTAAATTAATTTTAATGCATGTTTACGACTGTCATCGCTCTCTCAGTTGGTCGCTTCCCAGTCTTTTGCTAGCCTTCACCTGTACTAAGCGAGAATACTGCTTGTGCATCCAAACTCCTTAAACCCCAAAGTTGTTCCATATGAGTCCACTATACCTTCCTATATGCGGTATCTACCTGCCGTTCCAAGTAAATTTGTATGTGCTAAACTCCAAACCTTCATATGAAATTCCGTTTTGTATGCTCGAGCAGCTCATGTTTCAACTAGGGCTGCCCTTATCTTCCATGTTAGGCGGTTATTCTCAAGATGAATGGACTCCGCTCCTCATTCACGAGAAAAATGGCTGGTCACCGGGATGCCCAGTCCCATGCTTTATGCAAACTAAATCAAAATAACTGCAAACAAAACTCCCCTGGGACCCGTTGAATGTTGGAGGCACTCATTGTTTTGAGCAAGCCATGGATTGATGCTTGTGGAGGAGGGCGAGTATAAACTTTACCATTCTATTTGGGAATTGCCTATAATTTGTTTAGCATGGAAGATATCGTCATCTCATAGTTGTTGCGTTGACAGCAAAAGTATGCCACTCAAAATGTTATTCAATCTCTATTTTAAAACCGAGCTCTGGCACCTCTACAAATCCCTGCTTCCATCTACAAAGGGCCTATCTATTTACTTTTATGTTGAGTCATCACCCTTCTTATTAAAAAGCACCCGCTGGAGAGCACACTATCGTTTGCATTCATTATTATTGGTTTATATTGGGTATGACTCGACTGGATCTCTTTTACCATGAATTACAATGTTTAGTCAGTCCTTGATCTTTAAAGGTGCTCTGCATTTATGTTTTGCGGTCTCAGAAAGGGCTAGCGAGATACCATTTTGTTATATCATGTTATGATTATTTTGAGAAAGTGTTGTCATCCGAGTTTCATTATTATGGCTCGCTAGCTGATTATGCTATTGATATGAGTAATTGTGAGACCTTCGTGTTATTGTGAGTATGGTTAGTTCATAATATTTGCTGAAACTTGAATGCTGGCTTTTCATGTTTACAACAACAAGAGCAAACAGAGTTTGTAAAAGTTTTTCTTTTTCTCTTTCAGTTTGTCAACTGAATTGCTTGAGGACAAGCAAGGGTTTAAGCTTGGGGGAGTTGATATGTCTCCGTCGTATCTACTTTTCCAAACACTTTTGCCCTTGTTTTGGACTCTAACTTGTATGATTTGAATGGAACTAACCCGGACTGACGTTGTTTTCAACAGAATTGCCATGATGTTGTTTTATGTGCAGAAAATAAAAGTTCTTGAAATGTCCTGAAACTCCACAGAACACCTTATAAAAAACAATAAAAAATCCTCGCCAAAGATGAAGACCAGGGGGCCACACCCTGTCCATGAGGGTGGGGGCGTGCCCCCCTGGCGCACCCCCTACCTCGTGGGCCCTCTGGTGGCCCTTCGACACCAACTCCAACTCTATCTATTGGCTTTCGGGGAGAAAAAAATCAAAGAGAAGAAATCATCACGTTTTACGATACGGAGCCGCCACCAAGCCCTAATCTCTCTCGGGAGGGCTGATCGGGAGTCCATTCCGGGCTCCGGAGAGGGGGATTCGTCGCCGTCGTCATCATCAACCATCCTCCATCACCAATTTCATGATGCTCACCGCCGTGCGTGAGTAATTCCATCGTAGGCTTGCTGGACGGTGATGGGTTGGATGAGATTTATCATGTAATCGAGTTAGTTTTGTTAGGGTTTGATCCCTAGTATCCATTATGTTCTGAGATTGATGTTGCTATGACTTTGCTATGCTTAATGCTTGTCACTAGGGCCCGAGTGCCATGATTTGAGATCTGAACCTGTTATGTTTTCATGAATATATGTGTGTTCTTGATCCTATCTTGCAAGTCTATAGTCACCTAATATGTGTTATGATCCGGCAACCCCGAAGTGACAATAATCGGGACCACTCCCGGTGATGGCCGTAGTTTGAGGAGTTCATGTATTCACTATGCGCTAATGCTTTGTTCCGGTTCTCTATTAAAAGGAGACCTTAATATCCCTTAGTTACCAATAGGACCTCGCTGCCACGGGAGGGTAGGACAAAAGATGTCATGCAAGTTCTTTTCTATAAGCACGTATGACTATATACGGAATACATGCCTACATTACATTGATGAACTGGAGCTAGTTCTGTGTCACCCTATGTTATGACTATTACATGACGAACTGCATTCGGCATAATTATCCATCACTAATCCGGTGCCTATGAGTTTTCCATATACTGGTTCTCGCTTATTTACTTCTCCGTTGCTACTGTTACAATCACTACAAAATACCAAAAACTTTACTTTTGCTGTCTTTAGTTTTGTTACCGTTACCACCACTATCATATTACTTTGCTACTAAACACTTTGCTGCAAATACTAAGTTTCCAAGTGTGGTTGAATTGACAATTCAGCTGCTAATACTTGAGAATATTCTTTGGCTCCCCTTGTGTCAAACCAATAAATTTGGGTTGAATACTCTACCCTCGAAAACTGTTGCGATCCCCTATACTTGTGGGTTATCAAGAACAAGCTATGTCGATGAATCTCTGGATATTGTGATTCATGAAACCCATGGTATGATGTGCACACACAGCCCCCCCTCACGAATGGAAGTTGCATAGCACGATAATCATCGCCGGTGATATGATCGATGATTGGTTGGATGATCGGATAATTGAGCCCGAGGAACAAGGAGTGGTTGCCGAGGCTGTAAACCCGCCTCCAGTTGAATACGCCTGGCCCAACGGAGCTGGGATCTTTCTTGAACACGAAGCAGCCATAGCCATCAATGTAATGAACGCCCCACGCATTGTACTCCATGTTGTTTGATCTAATAGTTTGGTCAATTTGGTACGTGCAAATGAGCATCAAATGACCGCCGTCAGCTGAACGAGCGATAAACCACCACCCATCGGCTGGTATGATTCCAGGTCCTGGAATCATGAAGGCCAACGCATTTGCGTCTGCTGCAACAATTCAAATTGGAGACCAAAAGGACAAAAATAAACAATCATGTTTAGAGTATGTGTGGAATTAAGATTATTATCACAGTGACACATATCATAGACAGAGAATTGCAATGCCGTGCTCATAATCATACCCCAAGTTAAAAAAATAAGCCAATGGATTTCATATTCTAGCAATATGTCATGGTTCAAACATCATGTAACAATGAGAGGAAAACAGCTATGATAGCGCCTACTCTTATTCTACCATAGCACTTACTACTACTGTTCTCATATCAACTCTAAGCAATAACATGTGTTGTTATAAAAATCTTGTAAACGAGAGTAACATATAGCAATCATGATGTTATGCTCATAATATGTATTCTAACAATCATTAGATGCCAATTGTTCTCATATCAACTCTAACAATAACATGTGTGGTCATAAAAATATAGGAAATGAGAGGAACATATAGCAATGATGTGGTTATAGACATGCTATGTATTCTAAATTTGTAACAAATGAACAAGCAGTCGTATTCATAAGGTAAAGATGAGATGAGATAGAACAATTACACGACAATAGATTCCACCAATATAGGCAGCCAATATGTGCGTCGACCACGTAAACGATGCCATCATGCACTATAGCATCAGACAGAAATGTTGCCTCAACAAGATTGATGATGAGCCATAACCATGTATGGCGGCCGGATTCCAGATAGACTAATCCCATGTTGAACAAGTCAATGAGCTTGTAATCCATGTAGTCTTCTGATGGTGTGGGCACTTCGCAGATTACAACTTTCTGCAAATAGAGGTCGAGCCAAAAGCTTTATGCGTCTCGTGCATTGTAGGGAGGAGTGTCCGGCGGGCCGCGAGGCTCGATCGCGGCAGTATCCAACGATGAAAGGGTGATCTCTCGCTGGGTGTAGATATCCACGAGACGCCACGGACTATCGGAGTGGTGGATGAGGACGATCCAGTTGGCCTTCATGCCTGCCCAGTAGTGGCCGCGCATGAAGAACAGGTGGACGGGTAGTGGTAGCATGTCGAGGGGCACCACGGCAACCTCTGTACGATCGTCAAGTCGGTGTCTGGGCCACCTGCGAGGATCGGGCATCAGCAAAGCAGGGTGTCTTGAAAAGAGTCGGCCGGTTGTAGACGAGTAGACGGTACAAAGACACCGAGCATGCGGCCAGACGGACAGTGCTGAGTAGGTCCATACGATTACAGATCTACTCCAAGAGAACATCGGGGAGGGAATTCCAATCACGGTTCTGCGTGTCAGTCAATTCTGCCATTGGGGTTTTCGGTGCCTGCGAGCCAGTGGGGACGTGGATTCGGGCGGGCGAGCGAAGAAGCTTCTCCTCATGTGGCCGAGCAGTGAGCGGGGGGATATGGTACGCGCGAGCTACCAAGGAAGATGGCGCGGGCGGGCAAGCAGTGAGCGGGGGTAAATGGTGTGCGGCCGGCGATGGGGAAGAGAGGAGGAAGAAGAGTGGAAGACGGGGAAGAAAGTGCATAAATATCAATTCTACTAGTACTACTACCAGGATATACCGTCCTTCGGAGTGTAAATAGTTACACCGATGACATGTGGGTCTACCACAAGAGGGCCCATATGTCACTTAATGGAGGACAGAGGTGCGTAGGCGTATTTGCGGAAGCGTGCTCTACTGGCAAACATGATGGCAGTATCGGGTAAGGCTGATTTAGTAACACCAACATGCTAGTTCAGCTTATTAATTACGTGTCCCATCTGCTGCAGCGTGTATTGTCACTTCACTGCGAAGACTTGTTGAATAGGTCTCTTTGACCGAGATGGGGAATAATGGATCGCGAGGACTTCCTTTCTACAGTATCCCTATGCCTCTACGCTCACTTCACTCATTTTGCCCCGTACCTAGTCACTTGTTGAAATCTGTAGAAAGACAAATACTCCGTATTTGGGAACAGAGGGAGGCTTTTACTTCGTATTTGGGAACAGAGGGAGTATCACCATATGGAGGGAACAGAGGAAGCTTGAAATATGAACATGTCAATGGGAGGGAGTAAGCCCCATGCATGCATGCATGCATGCAACATGCAACACTCACACGTACACATGGACGCACGCAACACTCACGCACCCATGCGGCACACAGCACACGACACAACACACACGCTCACGCTCAAGTGCTCAACCTACTCCCTACGTCCGTGAAAGACTATACATTTAGAGATTGGGCATAATTAAATCCCAAAAGTAGCAGACTTATGTGTGCATGCGACCATTGAGAGAAGAAGATTAAATGAAGGCCGTTGCATGCTGTAATTAAGGATAGACATGTAGCCTATACCTACAGCACAAGTTGGTGCATTAGTCAATCAATATCGATTTAGATTAAAGGCTAAATGCATTGGAAGTGTAGATGTACATCATGTACTATACTCCTGGTTTTATAGCCGATGTACACTCTTTGTTGGAAGACCGAGGGAGAACACGTGCATGGACTCACATACACAGCTAGGGCGGTTCACGCGCAAGGGTTGGACTCGTGTCGCGCCTGCATAAAGTTTTGTTTAACCGATTTCTTTGCTCTGCTAACTGACAGGTGGGACCTAGAAACCAGGTGACAGTTTAACCAGTCAACAAAGTGCCACGTCGACTATGTGGCTGGTCAGCAGGGTGCAATACGGTGCTCTACGATGAGCTAGTGATCGTATAATCACCGCAAAACTATATATATTGATCGTAAAGAGCGTATTGTTACATATGTTGACCGCCAGTGTATTTTTCTCATTTCAAATTAAGCCATATTAATCGGAAAGGACGCAGTATGGAATACTAGTACTATTACTGCTTTGGTGTGTCCCGTCAACTCGTCGAACGAGTAGAAGCTAGCATACTACGCCTCTCCCTCGCCCACGCGTGCGGTAGTCCGCAGGACGAGGAGAGGGTTTTGATTACAGCGCCATCTCCCTCTCCCTCTCCCTCGCCCTCGCGATGGACGTGCAGCAGTTCAATCGATGTCAGATTGCCAGAAGCATATTGTACTGTAGTATCATCATTGTTGGACCTTCCAAAGAGGCGAAGAGCCAAGTGCAAGGTTCACACGAGTATGAACTGTTGAACCTCCTAAAGAGGCAAAGAGCCAAGCGCAAGGTTTTATAGGAGTTGTCGTCCTAGTAGGAGTGTACTACAACTATAGCGAACAATGCTACTGTATGATGCCGCCACGTCACGTATATCCAAAGTTGTGCCACCTTTTTTTCTCAAAGAGCATGTTGGAGCCCGTGCAACAACCACACAAGTTGCATGTACACATAACACATTTACTAGTAATAAATTCTAAAGGACAAATTCCAGTATGCCACACAAGTTCATCTCCAATTCATGTGATAAATTTGTGGACGACTGATGTCTACTACACAACCTTCTTCTTGTAGACGTTGTTGGGCCTGCAAGTGCACAGGTTTGTAGGACAGTAGCAAATTTCCCTCAAGTGGATGACCTAAGGTTTATCAATCCGTAGGAGGCGTAGGATGAAGATGGTCTCTCTCAAGCAACCTTGCAACCAAATAACAAAGAGTCTCTTGTGTCCCTAACACACCCAATACAATGGTATATTGTATAGGTGCACTAGTTCGGCAAAGAGATGAAGATACAAGTGCAAAATAGATAGTAGATATAGGTTTTTGTAATCTGAAATAATAAAAACAGAAAGGTAACGAACGGTAAAAGTGAGCATAAACGGTATTGCAATGGTAGGAAACAAGGCCTAGGGTTCATACTTTCACTAGTGTAAGTTCTCTCAACAATAATAACATAGATAGAACATATGACAAGCCCTCAACATGCAACAAGGAGTCACTCCAAAGACACTAATAGCGGAGAACAAACATAGAGATTATGGTCGGGTACGAAACCACCACAAAGCTATTCTTTCGGATTGATCTATAAAAGAGTTCGTACTAGAATAACACCTTAAGATACAAATCAACCAAAACCCTAATGTCACCTAGATACTCCATTGTCACCTCAAGTATCCGTGGGCATGATTATATGATATGCATCACACAATCTCAGATTCATCCAACCAACATAAAAGTACATCAAAGAGTGCCCCAAAGCTACTACCGGAGAGTCAAGAATGTGTGCCAACCCCTATGCATAGGTTCCCAAGTGTCACGAAACCCGAAGTTGATCACCAAAACATACATCAAGTGGATCAATAGAATAACCCATTGTCACCACGGTTATCCCACGCAAGACATACATCAAGTGTTCATAAAAGACTCAATCCGATAAGATAACTTCAAAGGGGAAACTTAATTCATCACAAGAGAGTAGAGGGGGAGAAACATCATAAGATCCAACTACAATAGCAAAGCTCGGGATACATCAAGATCGTGCCTTGGAGGAACACGAGAGAGAACACGAGAGAGAGAGAGATCAAACACATAGCTACTGGTACATACCCTCAGCCTCGAGGGTGAACTACTCCCTCCTCGTCATGGATAGCGCCAGGATGATGAAGATGGCCTCCGGTGATGGGATCCCCCTCCGGCAGGGTGCCGGAACAGGGTCCCGATTGGTTTTTGGTGGCTACAGAGGCTTGCGGCGGCGGAACTCTCGGTCTATCTTCTGTTCTAAAAGTTTTAGGGTACGTAGGTATATATGGGTGCAGGGAGAACGTCGGTGGAGCTACGGGGGCCCCACGAGGCAGGGGGCGCGCCCTGGGGAGGAGGGAGCGCCCCCCATCCTCGTGAGCACCTCCCGTATCTTATGACATGGGGTCCAAGTACATCAGGTGGGTTTCCTTCCAAAAATAACTTCTCCAGTTGATTTCGTTCCGTTTTGACTCCGTCTGATATTCCTTTTCCTCGAAACACTGAAATAGGCATAAAACAGCAAATCTGGGCTGGGCCTCCGGTTAATAGGTTAGTCCCAAAAATAACATAAAAGTGGATAATAAAGCCCAATATTGCCTGAAACAGTAGATAAAAGTAGCATGGAGCAATCAAAAATTATAGATACGTTGGAGACGTATCAAGCATCCCCAAGCTTAATTCCTGCTCGTCCTCGAGTAGGTAAATGATAAAAAAGAATTTTTGATGCGGAGTGATACTTTGGCATAATTTCAATGTAAATCTTCTTAATTGTGGCATGAATATTCAGATCCGAAAGATTCAAGACAAAAGTTCATATTGACACAAAAATAATAATACTTCAAGCATACTAATCAAAGCAATCATGTCTTCTCAAAATAGCATGGCAAAAGAAAGTTCATGCCTACAAAATCATATAGTTAGGCTATGCTTCATTCTCGTCACACAAAGATGTTCCCAACTTCTATACCCCCGATGACAAGCCAAGCAATTGTTTCGTACTTAAATAATCTCAAACTTTTTCAACCTTCACGCAATACATGAGCGTGAGCCATGGACATGGACATAGCACTATAGGTGGAATAGAATATGATGATGGGGATTGTGTGGAGAAGACAAAAAAGGAGAAAGTCTCACGTTGACGAGGCTAATCAATGGGCTATGTAGATGCCCATCAATTGATGTCAACATGAGGAGTAGGGATTGCCATGCAACGGATGCACTAGAGCTATGAATGCTCAACAAAAGAAAACTAGTGGGTGTGCATCTAACTTGCTTGCTCATGAAGACCTAGGGCATTTGAGGAAGCCCATCATAGGAATATACAAGCCAAGTTCTATAATGAAAAATTCCCACTAGTATAAAAATACAACTTATGAGACTCACTACATGAAGAACAAGGTGCTACTTTGAAGCACAATATATGAGACTCACTACATGAAGAACAAGGTGCTACTTTGAAGCACAAGTGTGGAAAAAGAGATAGTAGCATTGCCCTTTTTTATTTTCTTTTTTTTTGGCCTTTCCCTTTTTTATTTTGGCCTTTCTCTTCTTTTTTCTTTTTTTTGGGCAATGCTCTAATAATGATGGTCATCACACTTCTATTGATTACAACATAAGGATTACAACTCGAAACTTAGAAGAAGATATGACTCTATATGAATGCCTCCGGCGGTGTACTGGGATGGTGCAATGAATCAAGAGTGACATGTATTGACAATAATGCATGGTGGCTTTGCCACAAATACGATGTCAACTACATGATCATGCAATGGCAATATGACAAAAGTAATGTATGTCATGATGATGATGGCGGAAGTTGCATGGCAATATATCTTGGAATGGCTATGGAAATGCCATAATAGGTAGGTATGGTGGCTGTTTTGAGGAAGATATAAGGAGGTTTATGTGTGATAGAGCGTATCATATCACGGGTTTTGGATGCACCGGCGAAGTTTGCGCCAACTCTCAAGGTGAGAAAGGGCAATGCACGGTACCGAAGAGGCTAGCAAAGGCGGAAAGGTGAAAGTGCGTATAATCCATGGACTCAACATTAGTCAAAAGAACTCATATACTTATTGCAAAAATTTAGAAGTCATCAAAAATTCAAGTACTACGCGCATGCTCCTAGGGGGATAGATTGGTAGGAAAAGACCATCGCTCGTCCCCGACCGCCACTCATAAGGATGCACAAGCCAGGTACACTTCATGTTTCAAATTTGTTACATAACTTTAACCATACGTGCATGCTGCGGGATTTGCATAACTTCAACACAAGTATTTCTCAGATTCACAATCATCCAACTAGCATGACTATGATATTATCACCTCCATACCTCAAAACAATTTTCAAGCATCAAACTTATCTTAGTATTCAATTCACTCAAAAGAAAGTTTCACATATCTTGAACACCAAGTATATTAACATTAAGCAAATTACCATGCTATTAAAGACTCTCAAAATAATCTAAGTGAAGCATGATAGATCAATAGTTTCTTTAAAACAAATCCACCACCATGCTCTAAAATATATAAGTGAAGTACTAGAGCAAAAATTATCACGCTCAAAATATATAAGTGAAGCACTATGAGCAAAACTATCAAGCTCAAAAGATATAAGTGAAGCACATAGAGTATTCTAGAAAATTTCAATTCATGTATGGCTCTCTCTCATTAAAGAATTTCAGATCTTGATACTTTATTCAAAGAGCAAGAAAAGCTAAAGGAAACTACATGGCAAGGATAGCACAACTCATGTGAAGAAGCAAAAACTTAGGCTCAACCGATACTAACCGATAGTTGTTGAAGAAGAAAGGTGGGATGCCTACCGGGGCATCCCAAGCTTAGATGCTTGAGACTTGTTGAAATATTATCTTGGGGTGCCTTGGGAATCCCCAAGCTTGAACTTTTCTGTCACCTTAATTCCTCTCATATCATGGTTTCTCTTTTTATCAAAAGCTTCATTCACAACAAACTCAACAAGAACTCATGAGATAGGTTAGTATAAACCAATGCAAAACCTTATCATGTTCTACTGTAAAAAATCACTTAAATTATTATTCAACATTGAATACTAAATGCCTCTGTATATTTAATACTCCTATCCTCAAATAGAATCATTAAACAAGCAAACATATGCAAACAATGCAACCATAACAGCAATCTGTCAAAACAGTACAGTCTATAAAGAATGCAAGAGTATCAATATTTCCCTAACTACAAAAATTATGAACTAAACTTCCCACTGTAATAAATTTATCAGAGCTCAATATGCAAAAATATTCAACGTTGGACCATGCTCTGACTTTTCTAGGGAATTTTTGCAACAGCGGTAAACTTTCTGTTTTCAAACAGCAACATGCAAACTAGCAAAATAAGCATGGCAAAGGCTATCCTTGACTTTTTTATTGAAACTATAGATGCAAAACATTATTCTAAATAACAGCAAGCAAACACTAGCAAGGTAAAATGACGCTCCAAGCAAAACACATATCATGTGGCGAATAAAAATATAGCTCCAAGTAAAGTTACCGATAAACGAAGACGAAAGAGGGGATGCCTTCCGGGGCATCCCCAAGCTTAGTTGCTTGGTTGTCCTTGAATATTACCTTGGGGTTCCTTGGGCATCCCAAATCTTAGGCTCTTGCCACTCCTTATTCCATAGTCCATCGAATCTTTACCCAAAACTTGAAAACTGCAACCACACAAAACTTCAACACAAAACTCGTAAGCTCCGTTAGTATAAGAAAATAAAACCACCACTTAGGTACTGTAATGAACTCAATCTAAATTCATATTGGTGTAATATCTACTGTATTCTAACTTCTCTATGGTTCATACCACTTAATACTAGCCATAGATGCATCAAAATAAGCAAATAACACATAGAAAACAGAATCTGTCAAAAAGAGAACAGTCTGTAGTAATCTGTATGAAACGTATACTTCTGGAACCCCAACAATTATGAAATAAATGTCTGGACCTGAGAAATTTGTCTATTAATCATCTACAAAAAGAATCAACCTAAAATCACTCTCCAGTAAAAAATGGCAGCTATTCTCGTGAGCGCTAAAGTTTCTGTTTTTCACAGCAAGATCATATAAACTTCACCCAAGTCTTCCCAAAGGTTCTACTTGGCACTTTATTGAAACAAAAGCTATAAAACATGATTAATACAGTAGCGTAATCATGTGGACACACAAAAATAGTAAGGATAAATATTGGGTTGTCTCCCAACAAGCGCTTTTCTTTAATGCCTTTTAGCTAGGCATGATGATGGCAATGATGCTCACATAAAAGATAAGAATTGAAACATAACGGGAGCATCATGAAGCATATGACTAGCACATTTAAGTCTAACCCACTTCCTATGCATAGGGATTTTGTGAGAAAACAACTTATGGGAACAATAATCAACTAGCGTAGGAAGGTAAAACAAGCATAGCTTCAAAATTTTAAGCACATAGAGAGGAAACTTGACATTATTGCAATTCCTACAAGCATATGTTACTCTCTCATAATAATTTTCAGTAGCATCATGAATAAATTCAACAATATAACCAGCACTTAAAGCATTCTTTTCATGATCTACAAGCATAGAAAATTTTCTACTCTCCACATAAGCACACTTTTTCTTTATAGCATACGTATCATCACAATAATCATCATAGATAGGAGACATGCTTTCATCATAGTAAACTTGCTCATCTAAGCATGGGGGACAAAAAATATCATATTCATCATACATAGCTTCCCCAAGCTTGTGGTTTTGCATATCATTAGCATCATGGATATTCAAGGAATTCATACTAACAACATTGCAATCATGCTCATCATTCAAAGATTTAGTACCAAACATTCTATAGATTTCTTCTTCTAGTACTTGAGCACAATTTTCCTTTCCATCGTACTCACGAAAGATATTAAAAAGGTGAAGCATATGAGACAAACTCAACTCCATTTTTTTGTAGTTTTCTTTCATAAACTAGACTAGTGCTAAAACAAGAAACAAAAAGATTCAATTGCAAGATCTAAAGATATACCTTCACTTACCTAGCCTCCCCGGAAACGGCGCCAGAAAAGAGCTTGATGTCTACTACACAACCTTCTTCTTGTAGACGTTGTTGGGCTTGCAAGTGCATAGGTTTGTAGGACAGTAGCAAATTTCCCTCAAGTGGATGACCTAATGTTTATCAATACGTAGGAGGCGTAGAATGAAGATGGTCTCTCTCAAGCAACCCTGCAACCAAATAACAAAGAGTCTCTTGTGTCTCCAACACACCCAATACAATGGTAAATTGTATAGGTGCACTAGTTCGGCGAAGAGATGAAGATACAAGTGCAAAATAGATAGTAGATATTGGTTTTTGTAATCTGAAATAATAAAAACAGCAAGGTAACGAACGGAAACAAGTCCTAGGGTTCATACTTTCACTAGTGTAAGTTTTCTCAACAATAATAACATAGATAGAACATATGACAAGCCCTCAACATGCAACAAAGAGTCACTCCAAAGACAGTAATAGCGGAGAACAAACGTAGAGATTATGGTCGGGTATGAAACCACCACAAAGCTATTCTTTCGGATTGATCTATAAAAGAGTTCGTACTAGAATAACACCTTAAGATACAAATCAACCAAAACCCTAATGTCAGCTAGATACTCCATTGTCACCTCAAGTATCCGTGGGCATGATTATATGATATGCATCACACAATCTCAGATTCGTCCAACCAACATAAAAGTACTTCAAAGAGTGCCCCAAAGCTACTACCGGAGAGTCAAGAACGTGTGCCAACCCCTATGCATAGGTTCCCAAGTGTCACGAAACCCGCAAGTTGATCACCAAAACATACATCAAGTGGATCAATAGAATAACCCATTGTCACCACGGTTATCCCACGCAAGACATACATCAAGTGTTCATAAAAGACTCAATCCGATAAGATAACTTCAAAGGGGAAACTCAATTCATCACAAGAGAGTAGAAGGGGAGAAACATCATAAGATCCAACTACAATAGCAAAGCTCGGGATACATCAAGATCGTGCCTTGGAGGAACACGAGAGAGAACACGAGAGAGAGAGATCAAACACATAGCTACTGGTACATACCCTCAACCCCGAGGGTGAACTACTCCCTCCTCATCATGGATAGCGCCGGGATGATGAAGATGGCCTCCGGTGATGGGATCCCCCTCCGGCAGGGTGCCGGAACAGAGTCCCGATTGGTTTTTGGTGGCTACAGAGGCTTGCGGCGGCGGAACTCCCGATCTATCTTCTGTTTTGGAAGTTTTAGGGTACGTAGGTATATATGGGTGCAGGGAGAACGTCGGTGGAGCTACGGGGGGCCCACGAGGCAGGGGGCACGCCCAGGGGAGGAGGGAGCGCCCCCCACCCTCGTGAGCACCTCCCGTATCTTCTGACATGGGGTCCAAGTCCATAAGGTGGGTTTCCTTCCAAAAATAACTTCTCTAGTTGATTTCGTTCCGTTTTGACTCCGTCTGATATTCCTTTTCCTCGAAACACTCAAATTGGCATAAAACGGCAAATCTGGGCTGGGCCTCGGTTAATAGGTTAGTCCCAAAAATAATATAAAAGTGGATAATAAAGCCCAATATTTCCTAAAACAGTAGATAAAAGTAGCATGGAGCAATCAAAAATTATAGATACGTTGGAGACATATCAACGACTAGTCTACATATATTCACAGCGCTACCATTCACAATTACCGTACTCCACTTACATGTTATAGATGGGCTACATGTCCTGCTCCAGGTTCCAGTCCCAGGTGTTCTTCATGGATGGCATGATCCATAGCGGTGGGCAACGGGAATCATTGTCGCAGCTTTCTAGTCCAGTTCCACACGATGGAGACTCATCCAAGTTGAAGCGGCATAAATCAGGGATAGTGTGTCCAAGGATGTCGTTCATCCGGTGGTGCGCACTGAAGACACAACCATGCTTCATGAATGGTAGGCCTTCCGTGTCGTGCACGGAAGGTGGCATCCGCTTCACAATGGGGTAGCTGTCCCCGATGAAAAGCGAGTACTCTCCAAGAGTGTTCCTCGGCACCCACGTAGCATCACGGGGGTCGAACTCGGCGTTGTTCATCTGGTACACGCGGCATCCCAGATCTGGAAACATGGTGACATACATAGTCAAGGTCCATGCATAATAATGTTGTGCTCAAATATGGCGGTCAGTAATATTGTGCAGCAGATAGTACTACTCGGGTATAGAGGATGTAAAATAACCGGCTTATTATATATAGCCACTCTTGGCTACACGGATGAGATAGTAAGACATGGAAAAACAAAAATGGTGGCAGCTAGTGGGTTCAAGTCTTCAAGGGCCTAGCTAGCTATACGCGTCCTCCAAGGTAAAAAGTACTCCTACTAGTACTACGTAGTACTAAGTATACTACTAGTACAACAATGAAAGAGAAGGTGAGAGGGTTAAAAATGGAATACCTGGGTAGATGGTGACGGTCCGATCGTGGTAGATTGTGTGACCATGTTGCACATCAGTGGTACCATGGGTAACGACTTCTAAAATAGTTGATCCCAATATGCCAAACTCAGCTACAAGGTTCCAGGTTAGACCGAATCGCGGATGCAAATGCACATTCAGGATCGGCAATCTTATTTTGATCGGGGGATGACTGGTCCCTGCAAAATAATGGAGTACCGTTAGGGATGCAAATGATGGTTTGTGCATTCCGTTTGTAATCTCCCGTACCGTAGGATGGCAACAAGATGAAACAAGTCCCCTGGCTTGTCACCGCGAAGATGCGACCTAGATGGCACACGGCGTCTTCGAACGTGTAGGGGTACAAACCTGCCGCCGCCAACATGCGCCAGCCTCTACCGTTACTGCCTCTTGCTTTGATGGCAATCCTTATGTCGAACACCGCAATGAGATAGTAATTGTCATAGCCGCGTCGCTTTGTCTGCGGGTCTGCAATTGCTATCTTCTTCAATCATACGTATTCAAGCCCAGCCAGTCCGGAAGGCCGATCCCAATGGTGGAGAAGGGGTCTACCGGAACAACCACACTGTTGTTGATGTTGAGCAAAATGATGGTGGTATCCGGCCGGAGGTATGCAAGCCAAAATTCATTGGCACTGACCCATACCTATATATAAGATGGTGGGCAGCAGAGAAATTACAAGATGGAAATGGAATAACTAAGTACTACATGATCAAACTCCATTACTGACCTGCTCATCGGACAAAATCTGACTACCTCTCAACGTCGGCAACTCTAGCAGAGTCAACGTGCAACCATGGACAGGGAGCGATGGACTGTTTGAAGGATTGTCCCATAGAAGAACCTTCTCCTCGAAGACGCATGGAAGACCAACAAGCATGGCCTTTTCCCAAGCCTGTTTAAGCAGCGTCTTGAAAAAGTTGGTGCAGGAAGCACCGAGTCTTGTGGCGGTGAGGACGTCGGAGCGGCGTGCGATTTCTCCCAGAGGATCATCGTCCAAGGTCTCCCAGCCCCGATGAGGAGGAGAACCACCTGGCGAATCCATGGGAGCAGCGACGAACTGCCTTCTCTTCGGGGGGAGGGGAACTGGCGAGGAGGAGATAAGAGTGTAGTAACCGCAGGGCCTCGTCCCTTCCAACTGTAGATCGTTCCTCAGCGAAGGGGTGAGGCTATTATTTACTACTAGTACTAGCATTATGGAACGTTATGGGATTGCATTATACTGTAAATAATAGCACTAGTAAGAAATTTTTGGCACTGGGTCGTAGTTTTTGGCGTGGATTAAGAAATTTTGGGTATGTTCTTGCCATTTTTTGTACACGCCAACTAGTGTCAAAAACGTCTTACATTGCATGACGGAGGAGTACGTACTCGTACTGTAGCAGTAATAGTACTACTTTTTCTCAACTAGTAGTGCGATGTACTGTACTTCTAGTCTAGTCTAGTATAGGGCACAAGTTTTGAACTCTTGAATCTCAGGGCCAATGAGCTACAGTTGGAAGTGGAGAGTACTACTGTTCTCTAGAACCATCACTGTACTATCAATGCAGGGAAAGTACACCTGCGTAGTGGCCTAGTGGGTACTCTCGGTGCTCTATTTAGCCGCTCCTCTCACGTAGCTGGACTACTCAGCAGCTCCTCTCACACAGACACTAGCAGCCTGTTTATCAGCGACGATTACTGCGGGGTAGAACATTTGAGTTATTTGATACAGCGAGACTAGGCTTTTCGCTTCCATTTGTGGAGGTGTAATGGATCTCGTCGAACTTTGTTAGTAGTTACTTCTTTATGAATGAGATGAAGCAAAGATTTTGCCTCCGTTTCAAAAAAAACACATCAAGAGGAATTTCTTTTATAGTAGATCCGATAATGGAGTGAAGTCCATGCATGCAACGCCACAAGCTAGGGAGTACTGTAGTAGTAGAGCACTTTATGTACAGAGCCATATTGCACAGTTCCCAATGCCCTGCCAGGCTTTTCCGGCTCCTCGGGCTTAATTGGGTGGTGCTAGTTTAAATATGCTACTAGCTAATGAGTGATGAGGGAGCTGCAAGCGAGGTGCGGCTAGGGCGAGAACGCGAGCCACGGGATGTTGGGAAGGAAAACCCATTCACATGGCTAGGCTATCCAGTGCACCCAAATTGTGGGGCCGCACGTCTGTTAGACTTCAAAACTCAAACTACCCATGTAAAATATTGGCTCGCAGCGAAGTGTAGTAGTACTATTTTAAAAAATAGGACGCCGTGCGTTCGGCCGGGATCGAACCCACAAAACGAGGTATACACTCCCGCGACCACTAGTAGTACTCCTTGGAGTACAAAGCAACCTAGAATCGCCTTTTGTCGCTAGTAGTTAATACGTCTCCAACGTATCTATAATTTTTGATTGTTCCATGCTATTATATTACCCCTTTTGGATGTTTATGGGCTTTATTTTACACATTTATATCAATTTTGGGACTAACCTACTAACCAGAGGCCCAGCTCGTATTGCTGTTTTTTTTTTGCCTATTTCAGTATTTCGAAGAAAAGGAATATCAAATGGAGTCCAAACGGAATGAAACCTTTGGGAGCGTGATTTTTGGAACGAACGTGATCCAGAGGACTTAGAGTTCAAGTCAAGAAGCAGCCGAGGCGGCCACGAGATGGTAGGGCACGCCTACCCCTATATGGTGCGCCCCCTGTCTCGTGGGCCCCTCGGGAGGCCACCGACGTACTTCTTCCTCCTATATAAGCCTACGTACCCCAAAAACATCGAGAGAGCCAACAAAACACAATTTCCACCGCTGTAACCTTATGTATCCGCGAGATCCCATCTTGGAGCCTTCGCTGGCGCTCCACCGGAGGGGGAATCGACCATGGAGGGCTTCTACATCAACACCATAGCCCCTCCGATGAGTTGTGAGTAGTTTATCACAGACCTTCGGGTGCATAGTTATTAGCTAGATGGCTTCTTCTCTCTTTTTGGATCTCAATACAATGTTCTCCCCCTCTCTTGTGAAGATCTATTCGATGTAAACTCTTTTTGTGGGGTGTTTGTCAAGATCCGATGAATTGTGGTTTTATGATCAAGTTTATCTATGAGAAATATTTGAATCTCCTTTGAATTCTTTTATGTATGATTGAGTTATCTTTGCAAGTCTCTTCGAATTATCAGTTTGGTTTGGCCTACTAGATTGATCTTTCTTGCCATGGGAGAAGTGCTTAGCTTTGGGTTCAATCTTGCGGTGTCCTTACCCAGTGACCGAAAGGGTTGCAAGGCACATATTGTATTGTTGCCATTGAGGATAAAAAGATGGGTTTTATATCATATTGCATGAGTTTATCCCTCGACATCATGTCATCTTGATTAATGTGTTACTCTGTTATTTATGAACTTAATACTCTAGATGCAGGCAGGAGTCGGTCGATGTGTGGAGTAATAGTAGTAGATGCAGGCAGGAGTCGGTCTACTTGTTGCGGACGTGATGCCTATATACATGATCATGCCTAGATAATCTCATAATTATTCGCTTTTCTATCAATTGCTCGACAGTAATGTGTTCACCCACTGTAATACTTATGCTATCTTGAGAGAAGCCTCTAGTGAAACATATGGACCCGGGTCTATCCTTTATCATATTTTCTTTCAATCTACTTTTATTTGCATCTATATTATAAAATGCCAAAAATATATTTATCTTATCATACTATCTCTATCAGATCTCATTTTCGAAAGTGGCCGTGAAGGGATTGACAACCCCTTTATTGCGTTGGTTGCGAGTTCTTTGTTTGTTTGTGTAGGTGCGTGGGACTTTTGAGGAGCCTCCTACTGGATTGATACCTTGGCTCTCAAAAATTGAGAAAAATACTTACGCTACTATTGCTGCATCACCCTTTCCTCTTCAAGGAAAACCAACGCAAGCTCAAGACGTAGCAAGAAGGATTTCTAGCGCCATTGTCGGGGAGGTCTTCGCTCAAGTCAAGACATACCAAGTACCCATCACAAACCTATCTCCCTCGCATTTACATTATTTGCCATTTGCCTCTCGTTTTCCTCTCCCCCACTTCACCCTTGTCGTTTTATTCGCCCTCTCTTTCCAATCTTCTCCTCTCTCTTTCTCTTGCCCTTTTTGTTTTCTTGTGCCTCCATGTTCCTTCTATGTGCTTGCATGTTTGCTTGCTAAAAATCTATTGTTATGGACCCACTTAAAGTGTTCTACTTGGATCATCTTTGATTCTTATGCGCTCGTGCTGAAACCCCAGCTAGCCTAGTTGATGGGAAATCTTTAGATGAGCATGCTCATTTTGTGTGTCACCATTTGTTTGAAAAAGGGAGACTCTTATGGGATCAAATAAACAAATTGATTTGTTATGCTTAGAATCTTTGTGAAATTTGTGATTTTCCTAGTTGCTCTAAGAACCCTAAAAAACACCCTCCCTACCTATGTGAGTTTAATGAAAATGAAATCTTATCATCTTATGCAAAGGGTGTTTATAGTTACTATGATATCGAACAAATTGAAGAATTTGTTTCTTTTAAGGGTGCTTATGAAGTTGCTTCTTTGATTGAAAAGTATGATGTTACTCTATACAAATCAGAAAATTTTGACATACTTAAGTATTGCTATGAAAACTATGCTCATAATGTCTATGTCAAAGAATTTATTGAGAGAATGACTTTTGCTTTGGAAAAAAATAATGATATGCATGAATCTATAGATAATGATGACTCCGATGATTTTATTGAAATATCCCTTGATGAACATGATGCTTGCTATTCTTGTGGCCATGATGCCAATATTTATGAAGATGAAGATGCTATAGTTCCTTATGTTAAACATGAGATCGTTGCAATTGCACCCATACTTGGTAGTTCCTTCGATGAAAAGCTTGATTGCAATGATTTTACTATAAACTATCTTGATGTCAATTGTGCTAATAATATGCAAAACCCTAAGCTTGGGGATGCTAGTTTTGGTATGTTTACTACTTGTTGCAATGATCATGATTGGGGTGATTCTTCTTATGTTCTTGAAAATTTATTTAAGCCCCATGATGAATATGATATTGATAATAGTGTTTGCAATATTGAAAGTGGGTTTGGAAGAGTGTCAACTTTAGATCCCACATATTTGGATAATGTTCAATCTTATGAAATTTTTGAGAAAAGTGGGTTTGGAGAAGTCATGACTTTAGTTAATGATAATCCCACTATTTTGGAAGAGTGTCAACTTTGCATGCATGTAGATCGTGTTGAGAATATGTTATGTGATAGCTATTTTTTGAATTTGCCTATGACCCTATATGTAATTATTATGAGAGAGGAAGATATGGTTGTAGAAATTTTTATCTTACTAAATTACCTCTCGTCATGCTGAGATTGCTATCGTCTCTTTCTTCTTCCTTGCATATGCTAGCTTTTGCTTGCCTTGCAAAATTGTTTTCTTATAATATGCCTATGCATAGGAAGTATGTTAGACTTAGATGTGGTTTGTCACATGTTTTATGATGCTCTCTTTGTGCTTCAATTCTTGTCTTTCATGTGAGCACCATTGAAATCTCAATGCCTAGCTAAAAAAGCTTTAAAGAAAAGCGCTTGTTGGGAGACAACCCAATATTTTTCCTTGCTGTTATTTAATAAATTTTGCATATACCTTCTGTTTAGATGTGTTTTTATCTTTTAATTAGTGTTTGTGCCAAGTAGAACCTATAGGATAACCTATGATGATAGTTGATTTCATTCTGCTGAAAAACAGAAACTTTGCACGCACAAAATTAATTTTGTTAAATCACAGAAACGTGCTTTTGCGTTGATTCTTTTTTATGCTGATCAATAAAAAAAATTCCAGGACTTCCTATTTTGTTAAGATTTTTAGAGTTCCAGAAGTTTGTGTTAGTTACAGATTGCTACAGACTGTTCTGTTTTTGACAGATTCTGTTTTTCGTGTGTTGTTTGCTTATTTTGATGCATCTATGGCTAGTAAAATAGTTTATAAACCATAGAGAAGTTGGAATACAGTAGTTTTAACACCAAAATAAATAAAGAATGAGTTCATTACAGTACCTTATGTGGTGGTTTTGTTTTCTTTCACTAACGGAGCTTATAAGATTTCATGTTGAGTTTTGTGTTGTGAAGTTTTCAAGTTTCGGGTAAAGCTTTAATGGACTATGGAATAAGGAGTGCAAAAAGCCTAAGCTTGGGGATGCCCATGGAACCCCAAGATATTCAAGAATAGCCAAAATCCTAATCTTGGGGATGCCCCGGGAAGGCATCCCCTCTTTCGTCTTCGTTCATTGGTAACTTTACTTGGAGCTATATTTTTATTCGCCACATGATCTGTGTTTTGCTTGGAGCGTCGTGTATTATATTAGTCTTTGATTTTTAGTTTACCACAATCATCCTTGCTGTACACACCTTTTGGGAGAAGCCTACTTGATTAGAATTTATTAGAATATGCTATGTGCTTCACTTATATCTTTTGAGCTTGATAGTTTTTGCTCTAGTGCTTCACTTATATCTTTTAGAGCACGTCGGTGGCTTATTTTTATAGAAATTGCTAGTCTCTCATGCTTCACTTATATTATTTTGAGAGTCTTTTAGAACAGCATGGTATTTACTATGGTTATAAAATTGGTCCTAGAATGGTAGGCATTCAAGTTGGGTATAATAAAAACTATCATAGGAAGTGAATTGGATACTATGATCAATTTCATACTTGATAATTGTTTTGAGATATGGAGGTAGTGATATTAAAGTCATGCTAGTTGGGTGATTATGAATTTAAAGAATGCTTGTGTTGAAGTTAGCAAGTCCCGTAGCATGCACGTATGTTTAAAGTTGTGTAACAAATTTGAAACATGAAGTGTACCTGGCTTATGCATCCTTATGAGTGGCGGTCGGGGACGAGCGATGGTCTTTTCCTACCAATCTATCCCCCTAGGAGCATGCGCGTAGTGCTTGGTTTTTGATGACTTCTAAATTTTTGCAATAAGTATATGAGTTCTTTTGACTAATGTTGAGTCCATAGTTATACGCACTTTTACCTTTCCACCATTGCTAGCCTCTTCGGTACGGTGCATTGCCCTTTCTCACCTTAAGAGTTGGCGCAAACTTCGCCGATGCATCCAAACCCCGTGATACGATACGCTCTATCACACATAAACCTCCTTATATCTTCCTCAAAACAGCCACCATACCTACCTATTATGGCATTTCCATAGCCATTCCGAGATATATTGCCATGCAACTTTCCATCGTTCCGTTCATCATCATCATGAGATATTTTACTTTTGTCATACTGCCATTGCATGATCATGTAGTTGACATCGTATTTGTGGCAAAGCCACCATGCATTATTTTTCATGCATTTCACTCTTGATTCATTGCACCATCCAGGTAAACCGTCGGAGGCATTCATATAGAGTCATATCTTGTTCTAGTTTTAAGTTGTAATTCATATGTTGTAATCAATGAAAAGTGTGATGATCATCATTATTAGAGCATTGCCCAAAAAGAACAAAAAACAAAAAGAAAATAAGAAAAAAGGCCAAAAGAAAAAAAGAAAGGCCCAAAAAAAGAAAAAGAAAAAAAGAAAAAAGGAAAATAAATAAAAAGGGCAATGTTACTATCTCTTTTTCCACACTTGTGCTTCAAAGTAGCACCTTGTTCTTTATGTAGTGAGTCTCATATATTGTGCTTCAAAGTAGCACCATGTTTTTCATATAGTGAGTCTCATAGGTTGTCATTTTCATACTAGTGGGAATTTTTCATTATAGAACTTGGCTTGTATATTCCTACGGTGGGCTTCCTCAAATGCCCTAGGTCTTCGTGAGCAAGCAAGTTGGATGCACACCCACTAGTTTTCTTTTGTGGAGCATTCATTTATAACTCTAGTGCATCCGTTGCATGGCAATCCCTACTCCTCATGTTGATATCAATTGATGGGCATCTCCATAGCCCGTTGATTATCCTCATCAATGTGAGACTTTCTCCTTTTTTGTCTTCTCCATACAATCCCCATCATCATATTCTATTCCACCCATAGTGCTATATCCAGGGCTCACGCTCATGTATTGTGTGAAGGTTGAAAAAGTTTGAGATTATTTAAGTATGAAACAATTGCTTGGCTTCTCATCGGGGGTATAGAATTTGGGAACATCTTTGTGTGATCAAAATGAAGCATAGCCTAACTATATGATTTTGTAGGGATGAACTTTCTTTTACCATGTTATTTTGAGAAGACATGATTACTTTGATTAGTATGCTTGAACTGTTATTATTTCTTTTATCGATATGAACTTTTATGTTGAATCATTTGGATCTGAACATTCATGCCACAATAAAGAAAATTACATTGAGAATTATGCTAGGTAGCATTCCACATCAAAACTTCTGTTTTTATCATTTACCTACTCGAGGACGAGCAGAAATTAAGCTTGGGGATGCTTGATACGTCTCCAACGTATCTATAATTTTTGATTGTTCCATGCTATTATATTACCTATTTTGGATGTTTATGGGCTTTACTTTACACTTTTATATCATTTTTGGGACTAACCTACTAACCGGAAGCCCAGCCCGAATTGTTGTTTTTGGCCTATTTTAGTGTTTCGTAGAAAAGGAATATGAAATGGAATCCTAACGGGATGAAACCTTCAGGAGCGATCTTTTTGGAACAAATGCAAACCAGGAGACTTGGAGTGGACGTCTAGCAGTGAACGAGGCGGCCACGAGGGTGGCCGAGATGCCCTAAGGGAGAAGTGCTTAGCTTTGGGTTCAATCTTGCAGTGTCCTTAACCAGTGACAGAAAGGGTTGCAAGGCACGTATTGTATTGTTGCCATCAAGGATAAAAAGATGGGGTATATATCATATTGCATGAGTTTATCCCTCTACATCATGTCATCTTGCTTAATGTGTTACTCTGTTCTTTATGAACTTAATACTCTAGATGCAGGCAGGAGTCGGTCGATGTGTGGAGTAATAGTAGTAGATGCAGGCAGGAGTCGGTCTACTTGTTGCGGACGTGATGCCTATATACATGATCATGCCTAGATAATCTCATAATTATTCGCTTTTCTATCAATTGCTCGACAGTAATTTGTTCACCCACCGTAATACTTATGCTATCTTGAGAGAAGCCTCTAGTGAAACCTATGGCCCCCAGGTCTATCCTTTATCATATTTGCTTTCAATCTACTTTTATTTGCATCTTTACTTTTTGCATCTATATTATAAAATACCGAAAATATATTTATCTTATCGTACTATCTCTATCAAATCTCACTTTTGCAAGTGGCCGTGAAGGGGTTGACAACCCCTTTATTGCGTTGGTTGTGAGTTTTTTGTTTGTTTGTGTAGGTGCGTGGGACTTTTGAGGAGCCTCCTACTGGATTGATACCTTGGTTCTCAAAAACTGAGGGAAATACTTACGCTACTATTGTTGCATCACCCTTTCCTCTTCAAGGAAAACCAACGCAAGCTCAAGATGTAGCAGTAGTACGTACATTGTTCCTTACAAGAAACCCCTAATAATGCAAGAAACCACTAAAATGCCTAGAAACTACTACCACTTGCATACGTGGCAGACTTAAGATAAGACTACCTTATCAACCATTGTACATGCTCTTACCAACCAGCCCTACCAAGAAACGACTACTCTACAAAGTGCCATTATAGGCACGTTTCAACCCATGGCCCTGTTTGGATTTGTTGTCAATCTAACCCTACCATCCAAACACCACTTTGGTTAGAGTTAGTTCTGGGTTAGAATCTAACTGGAACCTCTGACAGGGCCCATGTCTCCCATTAAGTCACACCTTCTATTCGACCGGGCGTTATGACTTCTGGGACCTACATGTCAGTCTGCACAAAAATCCCCGAGTGACCTCCTACCTTCGGCCCGTCCACCTAGTCATCCTTAGCCATGGGACGCAGCTACCGCCACCAGCAGAAGGCAAGGTCAAAACCGCCAGTGGTGCGGAGCCCATGTTGCAGCAGCCCGAATGCCAGCTCCGTTCGGCGCTCGCGGCTGCTAGCTAGCCAAGATAGCTCCGTCCAGCTGCTTGTCTGCAAGGTTTGCTAGCTAGATTGGCATGGCAGTGTGGCGTCTTGCTCGCGTGCGCCGTGCTAAGGCCAGCCATCTGGCTCGAGCGAAGGCCGGCGCGACGGCTTGCTTGCTCGTGAGTCATGCCCGGTTCAGCCTGCCAACCCGTGCGGAGGCCAGCGCAGCGGCCAACTCGCTCATCACCGGCGCCATCGACAAACACGCATCAATACTGTTTGAAGTAATGTTCAGGAAAAATAATGATTTGAGGGGGAATAACAGGATAGAAGGTCAGATGTGGGTCCCTCGTGTCAACAGTCAAACAAAATGTGTTGGTTTAAGCTGCCTCGTCAGCACGGACATGTCGGCCAACCCTGTCATAAATGGGTTTAAACGAACCTAATCGGTAGGAGTACTAGGTAGTAGTTTTTTGCGTGGATTAAGAAATTTTGGGTATGTTTTTGCTATTTTTTGTACAATAGATTCTTCCTAGGGCTGGTTGAAAGTGGTAGTCTTTTGTTAAATACTCTACATATTATAAGTAGGAGTGAAAGTTAAGCTTTGAAAGCCAATAAGCAAGGCTAGTTACATAATGCATATGTGTACATGATTGAAAGTAAATATCAACCATGAGTTACTAATATCTTGATGGAAAACTCGAAACTATGGAATACTAGGAAAAATGGCATGGTTGGAAATACTAGCAATGTTCATGTGCGTTGCAACGAATCATAATTAGAATAATACTTATTCACAAACTTGATACAAAACACCTCTAATTTTGATATACATATGTCACTAGAGATATATTATGTTTCAATTACAATATATTCCTTGGGCTGTTTTGTTGAGGTCAGGGAGGGATGTGGTTGGTTTTAAGATACTAATTATGGGTTTTTCTGCAAATTGGTAGACAAGTGGGATGTTGGTGAGAAAAGGCAACAACTTACCTCACAGTCATCAGATGTAGATCTAATGGTTAGAAATGACAGATGGCAGACACACCATCATCACCAACTTAGTCTTGTGTAGGAGTACTAGCAAGATCCGTGCATTGCACGGAACATCAAGATGCATTTTTTTTATAAAACACTTGTTGTGATTGACCCTTGCGGGAGTAATCCCATGTGTAAAAACTAATGATATCTCAAGAAATATGAGATAAGGTGAAGAGGAGTGGGGTGTGGTGGTTATTGGTGGTCGGACTGAGCGGAGGGATGGGGATTGACAATGCCGGCAGCGGCCACCAGGCCAGTTTGTTCCAGAGGCTTCCTTTCTTAATTGCTCAACAATGATGTTTGTTGGAGATAAGGATGAACGAGGGAAGGCCTTGTCTGCAAATGTAGAGAGGGGTGCGGGTATCTTTTAGTTTAATTTCCATCCGTCAGATATAGATCGGACGGTCTATATTGCAAGATGGCACACGTACCATCATCACCAACTCGGTTTTTTATAAGAGAAGAAATATAAGTATGGAGATACAAATGTATTATCGATACTTGCTTCCGTAAACTACCATCTACATTGTATTCAACGCCTCGGCATGTGGGGCCTTAGCACAATGACTTCTCGACTGTGTAAAACAAAGATTTTCCCGTCGCCGATAAGGAGGGGGTGACGGCGGCGCGCTTTTTGGCATGCTCTAGTCCTAGCAGTCATACTAGGTGGTCTAAGCACGTGTAGATTTATTCTTTTTCACGTCTCGTGTTCACCGTACTGCCACGACTGCTGATGAATAGATGGTTAGTTATTCACGGGGAAACCCTTGTTGAGTGTGTTTGCGAGAGAGAGAGAGAGAGAGAGAGAGAGAGACAGAGAGAGAGAGAGATAGAGAGTGTGCATGTGTGATACGTTAGAGACTGAGGCAATGATAACAAATTCTTTGTGTCTATGTGTGTGGAGGATAGAGAGAGACATGTACATGGGGCTTTGTGTTGTGTAACATGGAGACACATATACATAATTAGAGAGTGAGTGTGTGAGATACACATGCGGACATGGGGAGAGATGAGGATCCAGATAAATGGGTGTCTGTGCGTGTCTGGGTGTGTTTCTGCACGCGTTTGTGTGTGAGAGGGAGTGTGTGTACGTGGAGTAGAGAGACCACTGATGATGTAAACCTAGTATAAGGGAAGGGGGAATGGTGTGACATGTGTAGTAGCGGGATAGCACGGGTGCGGGCAGGGGGAGCAGACTATTTGGAAGAGATATCGAGTGTGTGTGGGCGAGGGGTGTGAGAGCGAGAGAGAGAGAGAGAGAGAGAGAGAGGAAGAGAGGGCGCGAGAGGGGTGTTTTGTGTCCATAAATGGCATATAGATTGGGAGACAATGTTGATGTTGTCCGAAATTTGCCTATGTATGGAGACGCAAGGGAAGCGAGTCATCGTGTCAGTGATAGGGACTTCATGGGAGATCTAGAATAGATTGTGTAGAGAACAATGTGCGAAATCAAGAACGATGATACATTAGGGAGCTCTGGAAAGAGTCACAACATATATGTATACAGGGAAGGAGCTGGGGCGGGTCCGCTTGTGGGAGAGATAGAAAGAGGAGAGTGGATCACAAGGAGACAAACTGTGCTTGTTTGCAGTGGGGGGTGGTGTGTGAGGTGAGTGCGCGAGAACCACATAACTAGGGAGATAAACGTTTGGGGGCAACGTTTTGTGTGTATGAGAAATATACACTCTACATAGTGTGTGTGCTTGGGTAAGAGAGATAGCGGGAGACCCAGAGAGTGAGGGAAGGGATGTGTGCATGCCCGAGAGACAAAGTGATAGAGACCTATATTGGGGTCCGGACTTTATAAGAGAGAGGGGTGTTAATGTGCTCATGTGTTGGTGTTTGGGGGAGAGAACGACTTCTCTATGTGTGTGTGTGTGGTGGGGGCGAGGGGGTGGCTTCAGATAAAGAGTGAGGTGTCTATATTTGAGGGACTTTAGCGTAATTGAGATATTGTGCACTCATGGTTGATCAATTTGTTTCACAGTTTGGACTATGAGATAACGATAATTTTGAACATGCGTGATATACCTTGATGTACCAGAATTACAAACCTAAGATTTGAATTTTGGAATTCGACTCCATCATTAGCTTTTGTAATTCATTTAAATGGAGGTACAATTTTTAAGTCGGGATTTCGTGATTTCAAATTCATATATCAAACCTAGAGATATACACATACGGGCATGTTCAAACTTTATAATCATCCACTTTATTCATACACATACACATTTTGCTTTCGTAATCATATTTAGGATAAACACATTTGGAATTTCATTTGAATTGGACCATATGATGGTATTTGCTTGTAGTAGCTCAATGAGTCATATTTGAATTGAATGGACAATTTAAGTTTCGAGTTGGAGACATTGATTTTCAAAACTTGCACATTTTTTTGCGTGAAAAACAAACAAATTGTCGGCCATGATATCATAGTCGGCCGTACGAGAGCAGAATACTTATAATTTTAGGCGCCAAAAGCTTTCAAACTTCCTTCTCACATCGAAATATCACGCGCCCGAAAGTTTAGCCCTGCGATATTCCTGTTTTACCCCTGCCACATGAACGGAAAAGGGCTGCTTTGGTAACTCCATTGTTTTCCCCTCTTTGCCCCCAACATTATTCCCCAGAGCCCCTCCCCTTCCCCTCCCCCCCCCAACCACGGCAAGCCGCTGAATCTAGTCCTCCGCCGCAGCGGTGGACCTCACACCCTGTCGGATCTACCTTCTGCACCTTGGAACGCCCAACTGCCAACTCACCACTTCACCGGAGCCGCTTCAACGACTGGC
>NC_057804.1:1646761-1652024 GCF_018294505.1 Triticum aestivum
GCTCCAGATCTCCTTGACCGCCATCATGGTCCACCGCACTGGATCTGCTTAACCGGCACCCTCGTCCACCACAGTGTAGGCCCTTCACTGACTCCCTCGCCCGCCCCTTCACTGGCCCTTCATACAAGCCCTCGCCCGCCGCAACAGATCCGCCTCGCCGAAAGCACTGTACAACGCGCCCACCGAAGCCTTCGTCCACTACACCGGACCCGCTCCACGGATGCCATATTCAACTCCACCGGCCCTGCTTTATCGACGCCACAGCCTCATCAGGTTATTTCGATTTGTACTCCTTCGGTTTTCCTCTTTATCGTGCAACTATTCACTTACCATAGATGAGCTTTCTTGTATGTTGACAGGCGCTGCAACCGTAGCACCGGAGCCGGTTCAGTGACGGCGACAACCGGCCCAAACTCAACCGCAACACGAGCACCATCGATGATCATTAGCTATCAAGTATGACAACGATACCCATACGCCGCCGATAATCAGGTACTATTATCCAACGGCCGGCGCCTACGTTCACTTTCCTAGCATAAGCACTGCACCTTTGAATTTCTTCAGGGCATCATTTAGTTTTTCATGAGATGTGTTATTCTGCTTGCACCTGTAGGGCCATACTTCTGGCAGTGAACATGTTACATGTGCTAAATTACATACCAGTGTACATATAGTTAATATGCTTTAGTTCTGTCATAAGTACTATTGTACTTCCTAGATATCACTGCCTACTATTTTACTTCTTGAATGCTATATTTATGATAATGGTGTTGTTCTGATGCCACCTGTTGGTTCCATCAGACTGCTCAATGTTCTCTATGCTTAATTACACATCAGCAAACTAGCATGTGGTTCCACTGCTTTTTGTTCGTTTTACCCTACATTTTCTGATGCTAGCTATTACATCACTGCTCCGAGCCTCTATTCATTACTTGTTTGTGTGTTCTTGATCTTCCCAGGTTGCATGACTAATTTGATGCTTCTATTAATTATGGAGCTGCCAACCCCATCAAGCAAAATATTTGTTCTTTTGGGGCTGGCACCTCGAACAAGCATAAAAATAGAGGGAAGCAGATATATTGTCGTGTATGCACACACACCATTCTTTCATTAGTTTAGATGAACCATTGATGATCAATTCGGACCAATGCATGCGATTAAAATTAATTTTACCTAAACAGAGGGTGTAGAATAAACTACAACAACTAGATTTGCAACCACGGGATTTGACAATATCTTCAAAGAACATTGCAACAGCAGCGAGGCTTCACAGCAACATATGGTAATCCAGTGTGTTTTAGTACATGTGAAATGTAATGCGAGTGGGCTGCTTTCTTGGCTTGTTCCCTCAACCTGTAATCCTACCGAATTACAAATAGTTCAGTTGTCTGCTTTGTTGTATTGCATGATTCGAATGCTTGTTTGTTGTTACGCTATACCTGAGTTGGCCAATATGTCAGCAGTGCCTGTTGTACTATCGTAAAGAAATGCATGCCTGTTTCATTTAGTCCTTAACTTTTTGTCTCAACTTCATCACAAGACTGTCTTCGTAGTTTATATGAGGCCACACTGTTAAGTGCTTTCTCATATTATTTCAACTGCTTAGATGCCTTGGCAACTTAAATATAGTGGTGGTACACTCCCTATCAACTAGGGATGTCAACTGGGTCCCATTTAATCCCGATTAAAGTCCACTAGTGGTATGATAGTTCAAAAGAGTTTTTGTTTTTTGAGGAATATGAACTAGGGAGGTAGCAAAAACTAACTAGATGTGACTGGTGGATGTCATTTATTTGCCACTTACATCCCTAGTTTCATCTTACCATTTTAATTTCTTTTCGGCTGATGCTGCTTCGAACCATTTAAATATAGTTTGCCATGCTCGGCAATAATTCGTCTGTCGTTTACCATGTAAGCTTACTGCCTGGATCATACGATAACTATCTCTTACTTATGTCCAGCGGATTTAGGATGTCGTTCACACTAGGACACAATGTACAACCCCAGAATCTATTTGTGGAAGCAGTGCGCCATCCATGTTACCAGATGGTAGCAGTTCAGAGGCAGCACTGCTGGAGAGCAGTCTGAGCACAGATACTATAGTGCTTGAGGCTCTACTAGAGGCAGGAAGAGATAGTGTGGCTGCCATGAATGAGGTAATCTTTATCTTGAGGCTGGAAATTACGGAATTAGCGGCACGCATTATGCAAGCAACCCAACAATTGAAGTAAGAATGTTCATTTGAAGACCGAGGAGGTCCTGCTGTTTCTGCTATCTGAAGCCCAAGGTAATCCCGGTTCTTCTTTAGATACCAGTTGAAATTGTCATTAGATTAGTGTACTTGCATGTTGTGTCATGTCTCTGAATCGTTTATGTTGTAAGACCCCCTATGTTGTCCATGTGTTGTAATGATCCGAATTTTTTAGGCGACGTAATCCTCAGTACTTGTATGATTGACATAAGGTGAACTGTTTTTCGTGTGAGCATATTGTATTGGATGAAATAACTGTTTGACTCAGAGTGTATCCAACCTACGGAATTCGAAGATCACGGCATTTCTAAATCATAATCATATATAAAGGTGGAATAAATCTTTGTTGTGGTTTTGAAGAAATAAATAACAAAACGTAGAATTATCTGTGGATATTTGTAATAGAATACAAATTGGATTTGAATTTAGTTTGCCAGGGCCTAGGGCAAACGTGAATGCTAATTCTCCCAAGTTTTGAATGAAGGGGCTAAACACTCACTATAATTTTTGGGCTGCCCGAAGCAAGTGTTTGGAAGATGGAAATTACTGTCTACCCCTGACACTTGAAATCCTTATCGACCGGATTTACACTACTATCGATAGGGGTAGACTAGTAACTTCAATCAGACGTGACACGACGGCCTCTGAGCCCATTCAGACACGGTGAGCGCCAAATGTGGGCGGCAAAACACATTTGATTCAAGCTCGTCCGAAAGACATGTGTCTCTTCCTCCATTTCCCCATTCATACACGGTGGGCGGCAAAACAAACTCTCCTCGTCCGAAATCGATGTAGGATAATATTTTAAATAGGGGCAGATGTGTAACTTCCCTCAGACGTGACACAACCGCCCTACCTGTCAGCCCCATTCATACACTGTGGGCGCCAACCGTGGGCGAAAAAACACCCTCTCCTCGCCCGAAATAGTTACCAGCAAATATTTGGGAGATGCGAGATTACCGTCCTATCCCCAACCGATGCGATGTCCGAAATTTTAAACGGGGGATAAGTTCGTAACTTTCCCACATTTCACAGAAGCGCGTCCCAAAGTTTGAGATCCCCCCTCCCCTCCATTTCCCCATTCATACACCATCGGCGGCATGACAACCTTCGCACTGCTGCCAGCCTCCTCCGTCCGACACCTCATCCTCCACCTTGCCGAAGCTGCTACCCCTACCCCGTCGTCCACTGCCAGAGATGGACGTCTATCATCCACGGCGCTGGACCAGGATCCTTTCATCGCCTCCTCTCGCTTCATCGGCGCCGTCGTCCACCTTGCCATTGCCGCTCCTACGACTGCCTCGTCCACGGCAACAGGATATATGCCCTGACCCGGCCGTCTGCCGTCTAAAGTCTTCTTCCCCGCCGCCGACAGCCATCGCACCCGCAGCACCCTCAACGTATCATCATAGGCCTACACGGTGTCGCAAGAGAGGTGGTACTCTTCCATATGTGCTTAAGTTATTGATCTCACCCAGAAAATAGATCGTAATTTGTTTACTGTACTTTTCTTGTTTGTACTAATCGTAGTGGCTAGTTGAAAGCAAACATTGGTTGCGAAGTAGCTTTGTCCGGTTTGCACCTTCAGATCCGCCATGGCACGGACACTATACTCGTAAAGCTTATTGTCCCCCCCCCCGTTATATTCAGTACCATCATCGTAGGTGCTTCGTGTTGTGCTAGCACTGCTCCTCAAGACCTATACCCAAAGCTGACGTGTTGAAATACGAATCTGATATGATGCTCATATCACTAAAACAAAGAACGTTTAATTGGTCACCTAATGTTCCTATATTCGTTTCGAAAAGCATGTGCCCCACCCACTGGTCCAGCTAAGTCCACTTTCCTGATTTTTCTCTTGATGCTTAGGGTTTCCCCTTTTATCTACTCTACTATGATCTACGTAGGTGCTTTCTGTCATACTAGCATTACTCCACCCTTCAAGCTAAACAACACAACACTCAGAATTCAAAAGCTTAGTTGTTCAAATATGATTGTGATATTCACTCCGGGACCCCAAAACAGTAAGTAATAGTCCATGAAACAGGACAGAATCGGCCAAAACTGTGAGTGTTCATGGCCGACATGTAAGCGCACTTTGGGGTTCGACAACCATGGATATCGTTTCGGGACCCCAAAACGGTGAGTGGTAGTCCATGAAATGGGCCAGAATCGTCCAATACTGTGAGTGTTGATGACTGACACGTAAGCGCACCTTGGTGTTCGACAACCATGGATATCACTTCGGGACCCCAAAACGGTGAGTGATTGTCCATGAAACGGGCCAGAATCGGCCAAAACTGTGAGTGTCGATGATTGAAATGTAAACGCACCCCGGGGTTCGTTAATCGTGGAAATCACTCTGGGACCCCAAAACAGTGAGTAATACTCCATGAAACAGGCCAGCATCGTCCAAAACTGTGAGTGTTGATGACCAACACGTAAGCGCACCGCGAGGTTCGTTAATCGTGGAAATCACTCCGGGACCCCAAAACAGTGAGTAATAGTCCATGAAACGGGCCAGAATCAGTCGAAACTGTGAGTGTTGATGACCTACACGTAAGCGCAGCTTGGGTTTCAACAACCATGGATATCGCTTTGGGATCCCAAAACATTGAGTAATAGTCCACGAGACGGGCCAGAATCGGCCAAACCTGTGAGTGTTGATGACCGACACATAAACGCACCTCGGGGTTTGATAATCGTGGAAATAACTCCAGGAGCCCAAAACAGTGAGTACTAGTCCACGAAACGGACCAGGATCGGCCAAAGCTGTGAGTGTTTAGGACCGACACGTAAACGCACCCCGGAGTTCATTAATCGTGGTAATCACACCAAGAACCCAAAAGAGTGAGTAATAGTCCACGAAACGGGCCAGGGTCGTCCAAACCTATGACTGCTGATGACCGACACATAAACGCACCCCGGGGTTCGTTAATCGTGGAAATCACTCCGAGGCGCCAAAACAGTGAGTAAGAGTCCACAAAACGGGCCAGAATCAGCCAAAACTAT
>NC_057804.1:1652732-1654516 GCF_018294505.1 Triticum aestivum
TCGACCGAAACTATGATTGTTGATGACCGACACGTAAGCGCACCTTGGGGTTCGACAACCATGAATATCGCTTCGGGACCCCAAAACTGTGAGTGATAGTCCACGAAACGGGCCAAAATCGGCCAAAGCTGTGAGTGTTGATGATCGACACCTAAACGCACCCCAGGGTTCGTTAATCGTGGAAATCACTCCAAGACCCCAAAACAGTGAGTAATAGTCTACGAAACGGGCCGGAATCGGCCAAAGCTGTGAGTGTTGACGACCGACATGTAAACGCACCCCGGGGTTCGCTAATCGTGGAAATCACTTTGGGACCCCAAAACAGTGAGTAATAGTCCACGAAACAGGCCAGAATCGGCCAAAATTGTGAGTGTTGAAGACCGACACCTTAGCGCACCTTGGGGTTCGACAACCATGGATATCGTTTCGGGACACCAAAACGGTGAGTGATAGTCCACGAAACGGGCAAGAATCATCCAAAACTGTGAGTGTTGATGACCGACACGTAAACGCACCGCGGGGTTCGTTAATGATGGAAATCACTCCGGGACCCCAACACAGTGAGTAATAATCCCTAAAACAGGCCAGAATCAGCCAAAAGAGTGAGTGTTGATGACCGACACATAAACACACCCCGGGATTCATGGAAATCACTCTAGGACCCCAAAAACAGTGAGTAATAGTCCACGAAACGGGCCAGAATCGGCCAAAATTGTGAGTGCTGATTACCGCCACGTAAACGAACCTTGGGGTTCAACAATTATAGAAATCGCTTCGGGGCCCCAAAACGTTGAGTAATAGTCCACGTAACGGGTCAGAATTGGCCAAAACTGTGATTGTTGAAGACGGACACGTAAACGCACCACGGGAATCATCAATCGTAGAAATAGCTCTGCGACTCCAAAACTGTGAGTAATAGTCTACGAAATGGGCCAGAGCCGGCCAAAATTGTGAGTGTTGATGACCGACAAGAAAACGCATCCCGGGGTTCGTTAATCGTTGAAATCACTTTGGGACCCCAAAATAGTGAGTAATAGTCCATGAAACGGGCCAGAATCGGCCAAATCTATGAGTGTTGATGACCGACATGTAAGCGCACCTCGGGGTTCGACAACTATGGATATCGCTTTGAGACCCCAAAACGGACAGTGATAGTCCATGAAACGGGCCAGAATCGGCCAAAACTGTGAGTGTTGATGACCCACACTTAAGCGCACCCCTGGGTCCGTGGAAATCACTACGGGACCCCAAAACAGTGAGTAATAGTTCATGAAATGGGCCAGAATTGGCCAAAACTGCGAGTGCTTATGACCAACGCGTAAACGCACCCCGGGGTTCGTTAATCGTGGAAATTGCTCTGAGACCCCAAAATAGTGAGTAATAGCCCACGAAACGTGCCAGAATCGACCAAAACTGTGAGTGTTGATGACCGACATGTAAACGCACCCCGGGGTTCGTTAAAGTGAAAATCACTCCGGGGCCCCAAAACAGTGAGTAATAGTCCACGAAACAGGCTAGAATTGGCCAAAATTGTGAGTGTTGATGGCCGAAACGTAAGTGCACCTTGGGGTTTGACAACCATGGAAATCACTCCGAGACCCCAAAACAGTGAGTAATAGTGCACAAAACGGGCCGGGATTGGCACAAACTGTAAGTGTTGATGACCGACACGTAAACGCACACCGGGGTTTTTAATCGTGGAAATCACTCCGGGACCCCAAAACAGTGAGTAATAGTCCATCAACCGGGCCAGAATCGGCCAAAACTGTGAGTGTTGATGACCG